>NW_015623663.1:308302-308756 GCF_001515625.1 Sinocyclocheilus rhinocerous
ATTAATATAAATGTGCAATTAGTCAACTAATCCCATGTTTAGTCGACTGTTTGTTGACTAGAAAAATCTTTAGTCGGGGGCAGCACTAAACTAGTCACACACAAAATATAATAATGTATAAACAAAAACTATAAATTCTTAATCGCCATAAAGTAGACTTCAAGTAGACTCCTTTAAGTAAATTAAATTAAATTAAATTCTATTTTATTTTATTTTTTTATTTTATTTTTTATTATTTTTATTTTTTTTACTTACTTACTTACTTACTTACCGTATGGACCCGAATATAAGACAATGTTTTTTTCTTGGAAATTCATCTGAAAAAACACGGTCGTCTTATATTCAGGGTCTAGACTTTGACATGTCAATAATACACCCACAACAATAGGTGGCGCCAAATACGCATAAAACGAGTGTGCCATGAAATACGTAATGTAATGCGTGTTGTAAAGAT
>NW_015623663.1:310054-316845 GCF_001515625.1 Sinocyclocheilus rhinocerous
ACCAAACTCTCTTTGTGATTTTAAAACGTAAGACAGTACCCAGATTTGAAGACTAGCCTACAGTAAGATTTAACTTCTACTGTTAATAAGATTTTGGTAGGCTAGTATTAGATGGATAGCCTAAATGTCCTAATTCAGATGGGCTACCTGTTTTTTTTTTTTTTTTAATGATATATCAAAAAGTGTATTTTTTTTAAATGTGATTGTTGGTACATTTTACCAGTTTTTACCATACTTTCAAAACAAAAATTAAAATAGGAAAAATATGCAATATGAAAATAATTGAAGACAAAATGTGTTTTACTGAGAAAAAACAAGATTTGGTTTTTAAAAAGCCTTTTTCCAAAAGGTACATCTGGAAAAAGGTGGGTCGTCTTATATTCGGGCCAATACGATACTTACTTACTTACTTTGGAGCTCACATTGGAAAGCCTTTGGGCAGTTCAGTGATGCAGGAAAGCTTGCAGACGGCTGCAGGACTCAGTCATGATCACATGACACAAAAAACTCCAGCAGTCTGACAGAGCTGGAAGTGAAGCGGAAGAGCGCTGACCTTTCACTCTATCAGATTCATTCACCTGGTCACTCTGACCTTTTGAAAAGAACAACATATTGATCTGATGTTTTAACTGAGCGGCCACCGTTTGATATCCTACAGAGCTAAGTATCTTCGTTTTATTTTGAATGCGATTTCATGTAAATCGTTCCTCAGATGCCCGATTCCAGATGTACAGCAACATCACCAAACAGCATCCAAAACTTGTGAAAGCATAATCACTGTATGTTGCCTGGGAAACAAGCAGGACTTTACCGTCTGGAGAGACAGAAGCTTGTGTTTTCTCTTGCGGTTCTATAGAGGAGTCCTCTTCTTTGGAGGCGTCGACTTCTTTCTTTTACTCTGAACGGTAGGTTAAGGGAGAGGTGAGGGTTCAGACTGATCTCTGTGTACACACTTAATCACAGCCATCACATCCACACTGATTGCAGGTTTGTGTGCACGTCATTGCCTTTCTTTGGGTCTAATGCAGGGCTGTCCAAACTCGGTCCTGGAGGGCCGGTGTCCTGCAGAGTTTAGCTCCAACTTGCCTCAACACACCTGACTGGAAGTTTCTAGTATGCCAAGTAAGAGCTTGATTAGCTGCTTCAGGTGTGTTTAATTAGGGTTGGAGCTAAACTCTGCAGGACACCGGCTCTCCAGGACCGAGTTTGGACAGCCCTGGTCTAATGTCTCTCTCACTTTCTCTTTCATTCAAAAACAGAAGACAACTTGCATTTTTGGGTCATCTTTGACCGTTCAGAATGTGAGCTTATATCTTATATCTGATAAATAACTTCTCATTAATAAATGATTGTGCAAAAATGTTAAAGTTTTGGATATTACAGTGTTATTACCGTGTTATTACTATACCCCTTTTTTTTATTAAAAATTAAGAAATTCTTTGAAATCTCACATTTTTACATGAACTACAGCAAAACCCCTGTGATGCAAGAAAAAAATATAGATTCTCTTTTCCGAATATTCATGAGAAATTCTATTTGAAATTTATAGGAACATATGAGAATTATATCAACTGGATTTAATCAAACCTCTTTGAAGACATGAGGACTGCTCGAAAAAGTCTAGATTTATGAAACCTGCATATTATTTTTCTAACAAAACAACAAAATATTACTCTGGAATGTTTTCAAATGAAGTATACATATTGTTTCCAAGTAGCTACACATTAATAAACAGGAAATAGTTTAAATTAATGTTTTGTTTTTTTTTTCAGTTAAGAAACTAATTTCAGCTCTGAAGCAGCTCTAAAAAGACAATAGAGCCTTTATTTGAAGTCATGAGGACTGCTCGAAAAAGTCTAGATTTATGAAACCTGCATATTATTTTTCTAACAAAACAACAAAAATATTACTCTGGAATGTTTTCAAATGAAGTATACATATTGTTTCCAAGTAGCTACACATTAATAAACAGGAAATAGTTTAAATTAATGTTTTGTTTTTTTTTTCAGTTAAGAAACTAATTTCAGCTCTGAAGCAGCTCTAAAAAGACAATAGAGCCTTTATTCAGCAGCGTTGAATTCAATTTAAACAGTTCCAACGTTGCACAGTTTATCAGTTATGAAAGTATATGTTTATTTTACTTGCAGAAACTGTCATTTTAATTGATGTAGCAAAAAATAAAAATACTGCGATTAATTTAAATAAGTAGAATTAGGCTGCGTGGCCACCAAAGCATTTTTTTTCTGGTTGCCGAGAGCTGAAAAATGTTCAACTTTGTGTAAATCGCAGCGCTCATCAGTGTCACTTTTTACCCAGCCGTCCAATCACGGTGGAGGAGGGGCGGGACAAATATCACCAACCACTAATCACATTCCACATACAAGAGAGAGGAAGTAAATACTGCTGGTCTCCATGTATCCATGTCTGTACTAGATGACATCTGTGGACTACACCAGTATTAATATGCAAAATAATGTTTGGAGGAACATTTCATACACCATGAGTCAAGCTAAACGCCCCCAGTGAAAAATAAATATACTAAAAGCTATTTGAAATACATTTATTTCATGCTAAGTATACTACAAATACGTATATACATATTTATGTACTTAACCCTGCAACTAATTTTGTACTTAATGCACTTTAATTGTGCAGAAGTAGTGCTGAAGTGTATTTGATTGTGCTAAAGTGGAACTATTGCAAGTATACTTCAGGTACACTTTAAATACTAAATTAGTATTTTAAATATATTACTTTTTTACTAGGGGCTGCGCCTCCAAAACGCTCTCAAGCGCACACAGCTAGGTGTTTTCAAAAGAGTGCATGCCGTTTTCAGTTGGCTAGAAATGATTGGGTGGACACATGGCCTTAAAATTTAAATAAATGTATATAAACACAATAAGTGCAATTTTTCACTTGAAAATAAGCTTTAACAAAGCACTTTTCATGTTAAATGTTAATGTTAAATTGTGTTGGCCTTCAATTACAAAGTATTTTTCAGTTGATCTTTACTTTAATAAACTAATTTAAATAAATATAGTATACAAGAAAGAAAGAATTCCAAGAAAATGATGCCCCACTGTTATTCTTGGTATGCTCTGTGTGTGAATTTAAGATAATTGAAGAAAAGAAAACAGGAATGGTGAGTAATGAATAATCAGACTAACTCCCAGCATGCACTTGTTTTCTTTCTTTTTTGTTTTCCGCTGATGGACAGAGAGCAACGTGTGTAATTCAGAGTCAGTGGAGTTTCACAGAACACAATTAATATATTTTAGGAAAAATGTTATGCTAATCAAAGAAAACTGCTATGATAAATAAAGAGTCAGAGTAAAGCTTTTTAAAACTGCCAAGATTATAAAAATTGTAGATTGGGGAAAAAACATTGCTGCGTTTGCCATCTAATGGATCCTATACAGACACAATGTTGCCTTTGGCCCATTTACTTGCTTCAGTAGTTCCTTTATTTAGTTTTGAGTTTGAAAAAAAATGGATGGAGTTTCACTGCATGTAATAAATTAAATTGTAGATTATCTTTAGATTTCTTTTCAGTTCCAATGAAAAAAAAAACTGTATTCTCAGACTATACATCAGTTGATCACGATGAATGCCTCCAATAATTACTCTTGCTCTGTCTGCGGCTATAAAATAGAGTTCAGGATCGTATGTTGTCTGTGTAAGTGAGATGAATCTGGAGTCTTTCACATGTGCTGTAGATGCTTTATCTAGTGCTCTCATTCAGCTCAGGCTTCAGTGCAGTGACTGAAGGGCAACTCTGAGACAGCTTGGGTGGATCGACTCCTTCCAGCTCCATCTGTGTTGTACACGGATGAAAGAATGCGACACTTTGGGGCCGCTCTTTGAAAATGACTCCTTTAAAAGCAGGTGATATGTGAGCGCAAGGGACAGGTTCACTCCGTCAAGATCAAACTGACATCTGAGAATATGCTCCAGGAAAATAATCTCATTCTGCAACAGCCAGATAAAAACAGAACAAAACAAAACAGTAATATCCTGTTAGGTGCATGATAAGATGCTTGGCAAAATAACAGCACCTTAATATAAAAGCACCAAGTCTACACCCACAATTCACATGCTGCGAAACCATTTCAGTAAAGTATGTTTAATCATGTTTACAGTAATGCAGTCACAAAGGAAAGGCAGTTCAGAAATACTGCTTTAAATCAACTGGATTGGCTATAAATATTTCATACCAGCCTGCACTGTAAAAAAAAATATGTATATATATATATATATTTTTTTTTTTAGTTGTGAATAAAACAAAGATTATTGGAGTAGGTGTTATACTATTAAAATATTTCTACTTATAAATTTCACATTAATTCAATGTGTTATACTTGCTGGTTCTTTGTAAATATTTGTGAAATTTACTAGCAATATAGTGAAAATTGTTTAAATCCTACAGTATTTTCTATATATCTTTTTCTTTTTGGAAGAAAAAAAAATCTGTATTTATTAAAAAAAAAAAAAAAAGTATTTTATACCCTGCCCAATGTTGTCAGATGAAATAATGTTCATATTAAAGGTTAATTAAACAAATATAGTGAATGTAACCATGAAGGCCTTGCTATATATTATGTGCAAAAAGGGTTAAATCATATTACATTGATTCTAACATTGTAACATTTTAATCTAAAAAGAAAAATAATGCTTTTTAAAGCAGAAGTTAAATTCATTCAAATAAAAATGACAAAAACAAAAGCACAGGCTAATTGTGTTAGGCTATTTTGATTATCCCATTACAATAGTCACTGTACAGTTACTACTATCATTAAAATACTCTCAGGGGGAGAGTGGGGTAAGATGAGCCAGTGGTTAAGGTGACCCACCCCCTGTATCTTGGCAGCTGTACACTTATACTGTCATGTGACCATGGCACCCATTTACTTTGAAAGCTGTTTTAGGCTTGTCAAAGTCAAATTTTAGCATGACAGATGTAATGGCTGTTACATCAAAACAAATTTATCCAGGTCTAAAAATATGTAAGCATATAGGTTAAATTAAATTCGTTTTTAAAAGAGGTCAATTATCTTTAAAATTTCTCATGGGTTTGAATCAGATTCAGTCAGATAATCAGTTTACACTCAGATGGTGCATCTTACCCACTCACTCGGGTCAACTTACCCCTAACCTGGGGCAAAGTGAGCCACAGGAACACTTTTTTATAAGAAGCCATATTTTGATCATTTAAAATGATAGTAAACATCTTGAAATTACTTTAGATACTTTCATTGTACCTCAACCTCATTTTCCATTATCTTGAGGACCACATAAGCAAAAACAAAATTATAATAAAAAAGGCTGATCTTGCCGGTGCTCGTTCACTGAAGTCTGTGAAGTTTAGCGGAGAATCGTGTGCAGAAGACTCATGCGCTTCTGACAGCAGAATGGAAATATTTCCATGACTTTCTAACATTTACAGATGGAGAATATGCCTGTGAAATGTAAGTTCATTGAGGAAAACAGCACAAGTACATGTATCTGTCAGAGCATCTGACGGAGAGAGCCGCTTTAAACTATACGTGTTAACTAAAATCATTTGTAGATTTTTTAAAAAGTGCATGATCGTATCAAAATCGAATCGAATCGAAAGTTTAATGACATTTGTAAGCATTAGCTAATGATCTGTTAAGCATTATATAATGTTTGTTAATGATTTATTAATGAAATGTTTGTTAAACGAGTTTAAATATAGGAAATATGTATAGCCTACATATTAAAAATTATAAAAAAATAAATGATATAAATAAAGGAAAATAAACGAAGTTATCATGCAAACCAGTGGTTGTGTGGAGTATTTTTCAAAAGTTTAAAGGATTTAAGTTAATCTGTAAACATCATTTCATATGTGAAGTAAAAAATAAGCTAGTAATATAGTAAAAATGAATCAACTAGCTGGGTTAAATCAACCCATTATGCTTGGTTAAATAAACAACCCAGTTTGCTGGGTAAAATTAACCCAACATGTGTTCTGTCCTATATTTACCCAACCCAAATTGGTTGTTAAAGCTGGGGTAAGCGATTTTTCAAAAACGGTTTAGAAAACTGATTCGGGCCGAATAGCAAAACAAACTTGTAGCCAATCAGCAGTAAGGGGCGTGTCTACTCATGATGTGGAGAAGAGAGCGTTCAGTGCACAGGACGGACATTAGCCGAGCAGAGCGACGACAGAAAGATAGAGATGGCGGATAAAAAACAAAAGAGGAAAACGTCTGCAGAACAAACGAAGGCAAAAGGCAAGAAGTAGGACCCGTGTAAATATCGGATCAGCTTTCCAGCGCTGGAGAGAACTCAAGGAGCGGAAGGCCTGCGATCGGACGCCGAGGTTTGTTTCTTCTCGATAGGTGAGTAACACCGGGTCTGCGCCACAACAGCTAAAATCTGTCGAGTACACGGAGACAAAGCGACCGTTGAAAATCATTTGAAATGTGTGTCAATACGTCATGAATAGAACGCAGCAGCAGTTTTCTGTCGGGGATTTGTCGTGTCGTGCCGCATCCAGTGTAGACCATAGATATGTATATACTGTATACCTATGATGTAGACAGCATCACTGATTATAATGAGCTCTATAGTATTTTGTCACGCTGCACCACTCGCGTCTGGTGAAGACACGGTGTAACATTGGTTTTGCTTTGTTTCACAGAACTAATTGTTGCCTGGGTTGCGTACGTATGTGTGGGGCGGAGCTATCAAAATAGGGGCGAGACCCTTTTGGGGTAGGGGCGTGTTTGTTTTGGTGATTCAAATATCAACATTGGCTACCAGAA
>NW_015623663.1:317005-319306 GCF_001515625.1 Sinocyclocheilus rhinocerous
AAATGTCAACATTGGCTACCAGAAATCGCTTACCCCACCTTTAATTAGTAAAAAGAATGTATCAATATATCGTACAAACTCGATATACCGCCAACGCCTATGTTATATACACACGTTATATATAGCTAGACTTCCATTGTAAGTGCCATACTGTAAAAAATTATTTTTGTTTGTTTAATATTAACCAGTGGACAAGTCAAAATCGTTATTCATCGTAAACCTCACTTATATTATGCACAGTATTCAAGGCACATTTATTTCTATAGCACTTTATACAATACATATTGTTTCCAAGTAGCTACACATTAATAAACAGGAAATAGTTTAAATTAATGTATTCATTTTTTTTTTCAGTTAAGAAACAAATTTCAGCTCTGAAGCAGCTCTAAAAAGACAATAGAGCCTTTATTTCGGCAGTGTTGAATTCAATTTAAACAGTGTCAACGTTGCACAGTTTATCAGTTATGAAACAACCTTAAATCAGAAGGCAATAGTGTCATTATTCAGCTCAGTGCAGTTCATTGTTAATTCAGTTCAGTTCAATAGGGTCAATGTTACAAGGTTCATCAATTATGAAACACGCTAACTGATTTGATCGTTTGCTAGTGTTACTGAAAATAAGACGGTGAACTAATGCTCAGGTTAATGAGAGAAATCGACTGCAATGTCAGACATCTGACCTGCGGTTTGGGTCAAAGCCAATGATCATCATCATGGCAGCGCTACAAATCACCAGAGCTGTGTGTGTGCTTTTTTGTGTGGGACTGATTTATTTTCCACCTCCAAATTACATTAGCAGAAACGGTAATAGTACCTCTGTCTGCTCACGGTACTCACGCTGAGGCAACACCTGACCAGCACAAGGACACACTCCATTAGAAAAGCAAACAGGGTTTTTACAGACAACCCAAGGCACAAAGCTTAAGTAGGTTTCCACTTTTCCCCAGCGCAGTTCACAGACACTGGGTGTTTGATCAGCCACCACTGATAAGCCTGTTTATAAAACAATGGACAAAATTAACCGAGCCAGAAATGGAAAGCATGTTATTACAAATGTTATAACACAACAACGTCTCCAATTCACAGTTTCCAGTTTCAATGAGCAAATTTGCAGCACTGATCATGTGAACACTTTTGCACAGATTTACAAAGATGATTGTCAAATCATGCTGGATAACATGATCATCAGGTTTCATGCAAACCTGTGGAGTCCATGCCGGCTCGACTCCTGCTGTCATTAGCGCAGAGCGAGGCAAGAGGTCAAGCCTGCAGCTCTGTGAAGAAGCAACAGTGACACTGAGGCTTTTTGACAGGACGAGCTCTTAGCAGAGAGGTGAGAGGGCGGTAAAACGAGCCCTGTCAGATTAAACGATCTCCACATGGAGGGATGCTATCCCTGTTCGACCCCAGCTACGTTCATGATAGCATACATGTGCTACAATGCAGCGTTTAGCACATGTAGATGATCATTTGGATATGCAGATGCATACTTTACATAATATGTATACTATATGTGACCCTGGAGCACAAAACCAGTCTTAAGTCTCTGGAGTATATTTGTAGCAATAGCCAAAAATACATTGGATGGGTCAAAATTATAGATTTTTCTTTTATGCCAAAAATCATTAGGATAGGAAAGATCATGTTCCATGAAGATATTTTGTACTGCAGCCCTTTAATTGAACTGCTCCCCGACTGAGCCTGGTTTCTCCCAAGTTTTTTTCTCCATTCTGTCACCGATGGGAGTTTTGGTTCCTTGCTGCTGTTGCCTCTGGCTTGCTTAGTTGGGGACACTTCCTTTCCAGCGATATCGTTGACTTGATTGCAAATATACTATTTAAACTGAACTGAGCTGGATTATGACATCACTGAATTCAATGATGAACTGCCTTTAACTGAAAAATTAGTGTTTACTATTGTCATTTTTGCATTATTGACACATTATTTTCCTAATTAATGCTGTTCAGTTGCTTTGACACAATCTGTATTGTTAAAAGCGCTATATAAATAAAGGTGACTTGACTTGACTTGACTTTAAAGGCGATTTTCTCAATATTTAGATTTTTTGCACCGTCAGATTCCAGATTTTCAAATAGTTGTATCTCGGCCAAATATTGTCCTATCCTTACAAACCATACATCAATGGAAGGCTTATTAGCTTTCAGATGATGTATACATCTCAATTTAAAAAAATTTACCCTTATGACTGTCACGGTTGCACTATTGAGTGCACTATTCCTTGCACTATTGGAGCAAGGAATGGAGGGAGACGAGGTGAACATCAATCACGAGAGATTTAAT
>NW_015623663.1:319718-324025 GCF_001515625.1 Sinocyclocheilus rhinocerous
AGCAAGGAATGGAGGGAGACGAGGAGTACATCAATCCAGAGAGATTTAATGATAACAAGGAAACACGGAAAACTCACATAGCACATGTAGACATGAACAATACCGGAGGATGAACTAAAAACAGGGAACACTATTTTAAACCCTTGACAAGACGAGGGGATGACGAGACACACCTGAGATCAATGGAAATAAACGGGGAACACCTGGAATGAAATCAACATACAGAACAGTGAGTTGATGGTGGCGTCATCTAAAGCCAATTTCCATGAATGCGGGGAGAAACAGGAAAAACAAAAAGACTTTTCAAAAAACGGAAAAGAACCACGGGGAGAAGAGGCGCTGCGCCGCTCACTTTTTTGTTTCGGGTCCGGTATTCTGTCCCGGTTGCACTATTGAGTGGAGTGAGGAGCAAGGAACGGAGGGAGATGAGGAGTACATCAATCCAGAGAGATTTAATGATAACAAGGAAACACGGAAAACTCACATAGCACATGTAGACATGAACAATACCGGACGCTGAACTAAAAACAGGGAACACTATTTAAACACATGACAAGACGAGGGTTTTTACTGTAGCATTTTTACAGGTTTTTACCGTTAAATTCACGGTCATTTTTTACAGTGTACAGTATGTTCAGCCGTTTAAAATTATATCATGGATGTCTATGTTGTAGGATGATTGTTCCTTCACAAACAAAGATAGTGGAGTTCACTTAACATATTAAGTGTCCTTAACTCCCCGCCATTGACAGACCCATGTTTTCACTAGAGTACGGTAGGAGGCGCTTCTGAAAGAGTGTTGAACGTCTGGATCAAACCATGGTGAAGAAGAAGCAGAAACAAGCGATCACATATGTAAGCAGTAAAATAACGCAATCATCAAACATTAAACAGCATGAAAGTCAAAACTGCTTAACGTTCCTGAATGAAATGACGATCCAGGAAGTGGTTTAGGACCATGCAAGCTTTCTGATGTGTTGATGGAAGCGATCTGTTGCATCTATGTTTTGACCATCGTTCTGAATCTGATCCAGTTCTTTTACAAAAACATGATTTTCTCAGCTTCTTGTTCAAAATGTTGCTTTTTTTTCATGAAAATTACCAACATTCAAGTGTTAATAAAAAAAGATTGCATGAAGCTAGAATAAAACAGATTTTTTTTGTTTAAAAGCATAAGTTTAAAATGCATGTTCAGATATTCATACCAAATAACAACTAAATACATGTTCAGATACTAAATATTCTTGGTGCCATTAAACTTTTGTGAAAATGATAAAAAATGCTGGGGTGGCTGGCAACTTTTTTTAAAAAGCTGGCGGGGAAAGATTTAAAATGATATATACAGCTATTAAAACAGTAAATTAATGTATTGTGCTACCAAATGAAAATTTGACTAAATTGACTAAATGAGGCATTGCGTTTAGTGAATGAACAAATTCAGACTGACAAAACAAAGTAGTGCTACTGAGCACAATAGTCAAGACAACTTAATCTGAGTTCTTAACAAATAATTTTTTCCAGTGCTTGACTCATCCATGCCAAGTTTTCTGAAGCTATACAAATCCAAATTCTCCATTTCAGCTCTCCAATTTTGTCCACATCACAGTCTCATTTGGAAGAGTTTTACTGCATTGCTTCTGTATATCCGTAGAGCGCTTGTGTGGGTCATGTTTGTGAAGTGCTAACCCGAGTCTGACTCAACACTCTCAGTCTTTCCACTGGATTCTTTTCCTCTAATTACTCCTCTTTAAGTAAGCACAAAAATTAAATATCAGTCACAGCCGTGAGCACGCAATTCGGCATCAGCTCTTAATTGCTTTACTTAGGCTTGTTCTCCTTGCTATGTTTAATTGGTCGTCATGACGAACGAGGGAGGGAAATCGCAAAAGCCACCATGACAAAACAAGATTAGAATAGCCAAGAGAACTGACTCAGTGCTGAAGAAGTCAGGATTTTGTGCGCTTTGGTCCTGCTAAATTCAAGATTAATCCAGCTGGGCTTGTGGACGTTCGGACACTTGTCACAGGTGAAGAATGGCTTTCATTGTGACTGGCCTTCTGCTGTGACAAGTGTGATTTCAGTTGACAAATGCCACCTGATGTTTCTGCAAGTATAGGGTCAAAATGCATACATTTCAGTAAACTTCAAAAACCGAATATAGATAGCCTGCTTTGAAGGTAATAAATAATATTAAAAAGAAAAAGAAAACTAGAATAAAATATATAAATGAAAATAAAATATTTTATTTATTTATAAATTAATTAAACTTTAAGAGCAGTAGAGTGGTTTTGTTTCTTCTTGCAGCATAATAGACAGAGGCAGAAGCATCTATTAGGCTACATTTGCACTGCAAGACCTGATGCATAGATCTAATATTCTGACACAAATCAGATCTGCAGTCACTAAAAACATATCTGACTGTGTTTACTTGCTAAGACACTGCTACCATGGCCAAGAAGTGCATTTGATCATTTCTGATGCACACATCCACATGTAGACGATCAAAAGCAGCCGCCTGTCAGTCTGACTGCATTTTATAAAGAGATCGAGTGGGTTTGATACAACATTTATCATAATATTTTTTTTAACATTTTTGTATCGACTTGGGTTAATATTTCTTAGCATTAAATTGAACTATAAATACATTGAAGTAATTTGTGTTGCTAAAACTCAATTCAATTGCGTAAAACAATTCAAATCAGAAACTTACGGAATTCATCCTAAAGCAACATATTGTCTTCATGTTTTTGGCCCATCCTCGACCAAACCACAGGCTCATTTATCTCACAATATCACAGCAATTAATGTTGAATTGCTACGACTTTATTCTCATTATTTTGACTTTATTCTCAAAATACTATGCCTTTAATCTCATATTGCTACAACTTTATTCTCATAATATAGACTTTATTCTCAAAATACTACAACTTTAATCACTTAATTTTAGACTTATTCAGATATTTGATATCGTAGATATTAATCTTGAGAAAAAACACAAAACAAGACATAATTTCAACTGTTCTCCTTTCCTTTAACAGTCAAAAGCAAAGCGTGCTGGGAAAATCAAATCTACCGTAACTCATTCAGATTGAGTAATGCTTAATATAATTAGTTATTGACTACATAACTTTTTTCTATTAAGTATTGAACTTTTAGTATTTGAATAAAATGATCTTGTTCGTTTGAGGGTTTTGGATGAAGTGAAGGTGACTGGGGTGTGGCTTGCAATTTTCAGGACAAATCCATTTATGAACGGCTTATGAATACTGCACTGTTCAGACGGTAATTGTTTCTCATGGGGACGTAAGGTAATTTCACTGGCAGCTAGTGACAAGTAACTTACTGTAGAAGAAATAACCATACGTAAAATAATCACGGCCAATTTACAGTTTTTTTGACAAACACCAAGGTAGTGTGGTATTTTAATTGCCATCTGAATCCACATCTCTGAGTTTACAAAAAGGGATCAATCCAGAAGTCGGTTTGTAAATCCTTGTTTGACCACTGCCAAGCACCGTACAGTATCTCTTGCACTTCATGTCAATGTGCTCGCACTTTAAACATGAACACTACACTGTAAGAAACTGACTGTGAAATTCACTAACTTACTGTAGAAAAGAAATACATTAATTAACTGGCAGCTAGTGACAAGTAACTTACTGTAGAAGAAATAACCATATTTTCGCTGTTTTCATTTACAGTAGCAACCATGTAACTGTAAAGTAGAACTCACTAATTTGCAAGTGAAACCTTTTTTTTTTTTTGGTGCTTATTACACAGGACAGTGTAATGATTGGTGGGGAATGTGATCGGCAAAGGACCTTAAGCCAGGATTCGAACACAGGTCACCAGAGACACAGTTGCACTATATGTCAGTGCGCTAACCACTAGACTATCAGTACCGACAGGTTCCATTGCTGTTTAGTTATATTGGTTCAGCCCAAATTAAAATAAAAAATAAAAATGAATATGAAATAAATAATGCATGTTGCACGATTTAAATATAAATATTCATTTATCAACAGTCACAGTTAACTGCTCATCATTATAACAAGCTTCATTTATCATTCTTCACTTATTGCTAGATGTGTTGAAAACAATAAAATCTTGATGACATTCTGTCATTTTTTTATTTTTATTTTTATTAAAGAATTCATTTGCTTCCTGTATTCTCTATTCAAACCTAAAATGTAATTGAATTACAGTGAGGTCAAATCAAATGCAGTCATTGGCTGGAAACCCAGTTGCCAGTGTAGAGCTAGGCAAGGCAAGGCAAGGCAAGTTTATTTGTATAGCACATTTCATAC
>NW_015623663.1:324224-358753 GCF_001515625.1 Sinocyclocheilus rhinocerous
AGAGAGAGAGAGCGAGAGAGAGAGAGAGCGCGCGCGCGAGAGAGAGAGAGGGGGGTCACATCACAAACACATACACATACCAGCTTCATCACTGTGTCTGTCACGCGACTCTGTTCCCCTTTTGGGCTTGAACTGATGGTAAAACTGACATTATTTACTGTCTTAACATTTATTTTGAAAGATGAAGCTCGCGATTATGGTAAGGGGCGTTACATTTCCGACGAGTGCTTGCGGTGTTCGGCCAATCACAATGCACTGGGTCAGCTGGCCAATCAGAGCAGACTGCGCTTGTCGGAAGGAGGGACTTTGTAGAAAACGAAGCGTTTGAGAGAGGCGGGGCATAGAGGACCTACAATAATGTACAGTATTTGAAAAATAATATGTTTTTTGAACATTAAAGCATGTCAACATATTCTGTTACACCAAATACACAAAATAATGATCTTTAAAAAAGCATCATATGACCCCTTTAAGAAGAAAAAAGAACAAAATCACACAAACTTTTGCAACTTTCTTTAAATGTGCAGGCTACATATCTAGTTCATTCATGAAACTGTAGATGGCGCAGGCTGATAGGTCTTTAATGCAGTCTGCTGACAATCACATCACCCCAACATGGCATGAGCTGATTGGTCTCTGTTACATCTGCTGCTTAACATTTAAATCGTTTGCATCTGCATTTTCTGTAAGCACGTATTACAGCACGCTATCAGAAACCCTCCACCTCCCCCAGCTCCACCTGTCTAGATCTGCTTCAGCTAATTTCATGTATGTGTAGCATTGTCATATCCATTATCATGCCAAACTCTTCTGAGAGAGTGTGTTGAAGTAGCCAGGTCAAATGTTTACCTTGTGAAAGGTTGTGTTAACTTGATTATTTCCACATTTTAAAAATGACATTCATCATTCTGAGAGAGAATATATGTAATGAAAACGACTGCTGTCTGCTGTTGTAATGTATATTATAAGAGATTTTGATATGATTCATCCTGAGGTTTTCATATCCAGCGAACACAGAATGCTTTAGGGACTTTAAATGAACTTGTTTTATGGAGAGAGAAATCCTCATACTGTGAATCCATGTGAGATTGAGGGTCTCCATAAGCATTTTGAATAAAGATGAATGTGATGTAATTATTCCAGCAGAGCAGCAGAGACACACATGAAATACCCTTCGAATGAATGACTCATCCTTGTTCTTTTCTCTTCTGTACATTATGGGATGTCAATACTTTAGATTCATGTGCTGCTAATGCAAACCCTCCAGTCAGGATTCATTTATACACAGAACCGAGAATAAGAGAAAGAAATGTGAAAAGACAGAATGGAAAGTAGAAAGAAACTGTATGAGAAAGTCTTTTGAAGACACAGAAGCAACAACTTTGTTTAATTAATGATTGGCTATCGATAAAATGAGCATACAGTGTGACAACTGAACAGCTTATCCCAAATGTTAATTAGCTTTTATTAATTGTGTAGCTACTTGTCATTTCTGAAGGCCTCCATGTGTCTTAAAGATGTCAGACAGACTTCTGATGTTCACTTAAATGGCAATTCTGTCATTTACTCACCCTCATGTTGTTCAAAATCTTCTTCCATGGAACACAAACTTTAGACTGTGTACCAAAACTGCCAGTACCATATAAGCATGATGAAAATTGTATTTAGTAATGTAATTATGTTCCTTATTTTAGCTAATGTATTCTGACTACTTTAGATTACTTTTTTAAATAACTTGATATAAACTTACCATTAAATATACCATACTGATATAAAAAAAAAGGAAATACATGAAAGATAATATATCCCATTATTTGAAATCAACATCATGCTGAGCATTAAACATGAAATTACACCAGGATTTCTCTAAATACAGAGTTCTGGCATGAAACTCTAGATGGCGCAGTCCGATAGGTCTAACTCAATCTGACCTAATGACATCATTATCACATGGCACAGCTGATTGGATCTCTCCTGTATCGGTAGCCAATGACCTCGCTGCTCAACATTCAAATATATGACTAGTGCTTGCTGTAGCAGTTGCAGCTTGCTTCAGAAACACTCCAACTTCCCCAGCTCCACCTGTATAGATCTGCTACAAGGTGATTCATGTACGCTATATGGGGGTTATTTCATGTATGTTATATTTGCAGCAGCAATATTTCTTACATGCTCACAGCAGCATGTTGTGGATGTATTGGCAGTAGCAAGTCTCGGTACTTGCTCTGCCGCAGCAGCAGCAGCGTAGCAGATCTATTCCGCCAAGACCAAATACATTAACATTGTCATGTATATTACCATGCTAATCCCTCCGAGAGCTGTCATGACAGAACTTGAGTTAGTGTAAGAACAGCAGAGGGTTTATGAGTTAATGAAAAGCTATTAATAATTAAAAATGTAAAACAAAAGTCTTAAAAATGTAAAACAAAAATAAATTATTTAAAAACAAAAACAATCAAAATATAACACTTGAACAGTGAAGATACAAATATTTAATTTTTTTAAGCATGTCATTGTGACCATTAACCGACATCAGAGAATTGTGAACATGTGAATGCGTTGTTAAATTATTGAAATATCAACTTCCTCAGGGATATTAATATTTTATGTCAAAGATGCTTTTTATTATATTTACACGGCCATTCTATATTGTGAATATAGTCAAATCTAAATGGTATGAAACAGTAAGATTTTTGGAAAGAAAACTTTTAAAAGAGGAAAAAGAAGAATTAGTGAAAATCAATAAATTATAAATTATTTACTGCCATTTAATGAATAATATGTAGTCATGCAATCCATAAAAATTAACTCTAATCTGATTATGAGCATTTTTATAGCATGTAATATAATCCAGTTATGAGAACTCAATTTTTGGAATCTGATTACGTAAACCAGACTACATGCAATCAATTGGTACCCATATAGGTATGGTCTCTAGAATATGTTTTTAAAATGTTGAACTGCATAGTGATCTAACTGCAACCAAAAATGGAGCATCGTGAAAGATTTTGTGCTTCTATTTGAGCTTCTGTTCACACACCAGACACAAGTGATGTCATTAGCAGTGCGAGATATCAGTCTTATTTGTCACAATGGTTGTTTTGGCCTTTGGCTCATGTCACGGAGGAACAAACAAGGCCTGGTTGCAATGCAAATCTCTGTCAAAACCCACAAATCAATACTAAGGAGATGTGTGAAGCGGGAAAGGGCAAGTGTTTTGCAGTCCAGTCAGATTTCACAGGTCCTGCCACATGCTTCATTTTGGCAAACGCTGAATGACGTGTGACTTGACGAATCGGAGAAATTATTTCACTCAAGAAACTGCCTGTAATGACTTTACCTTGACGACCGTGCTGTTTTGCATTGGTAGAGGAAAGCGGTTAAGTGGCGTTACGGCACAGTCTCGGAAGTACTGAAGCCTGCCATTACCTGTTTCTGGCCCATTTCTCTCAAGGGGAAAAGCAATGAGCACAGTGCATTTAGACCGTGATGCTTCCTCAAACACGGCCGTTACTATGGTGACCACCACACCACGGTCATGAGGGCAGGATTTCATCAGGTGTAAGTAACATTGTTTTTGAAAATAACACCCAGAATATGTCCAATAAAAGGTTTTTTTTTTTTTCCCCCATGTCTATATCTGTCTGTGCTATAAACACACACTCATTTTGTATCCTTGTTCCTTTCATAAAAAGCTTTAGTGGGCTTTCACAAAACCCAAAACATTGTTGTTTCCTTTTTTTAATGGCGATGGCTGGCACATTTGAAGATTGCACTCATATAATGATTTGAGTGATATATGTTGATGATTGTTTTTTTTCCCTGATTTCACTTGTGCATTATTCACAACAGGCATACCATAAATGTGTTTAATGTATTTTGTGGCCTAAAAAGGCATGTGAACAGCAGCAGCACACATGTTAGGAAGTCTGATCAGATGGTTGACGTGAAACTCTACACTGTAAAAAAAAAAGATCTGTTAAATTTACGGTAAAAAACGGCAGCTGGGGTTGCCAGAACTTAACTGTGAAAATATGGTAGCAACATTTTACCGTTTAATGGATTGAATTTAAAATTTCAGTAAATAAAGTATATATGTCATTAACTGAAGAAAACAAACCTAGTGAAGTACTAAAATCTGTTTTATACATTTATAATTTTGTACCTTTTTTAATGTTTATAATTCCTTTATACAGTAATACACTGATAACCACCAAAAACACAGGTGCTGATGAGAAAGACATATATATATATATATATATATATACTACTAAATACTGAGCATTTTTCAGTTTTTCTTTTTTAATAAATCTGCAAAGATGTCAACAATTCTGTGTTTTTCTGTCAATATGGGGTGCTGTGTGTACATTAATGAGGAAAAAAAATTAACTTAAATGATTTTAGCAAATGGCTGCAATATAACAAAGAGTGAAAAATTTAAGGGGGTCTGAATACTTTCCGTACCCACTGTATATATATTTATATATCATATATATACACAAGTTTTTTTGACCGCATATTTTACCATTATACAATATACAAAACATTATACAAAATGTACCATTATATATATAGTATATTGTAAGGGAATTTACTGGTGTAAGCAGGTGGAAGTTGATTAGGGTTGGCAGTGATTAGCACCTGAGAGAAAGAGATTCTTCTCAAGCCTCAGCGCTGAGGAAACCCCTGCCATCCGGAGACAAAGGCTCAGATGATTGGCCTGCTGGGAGAAATGAGCTGTTCCTGCAGTCATAACACCCACACTTATCATCCTGCAAACAAGCCGAGCCTTTCAGCACTGGATGTTCAAGCAATCGCATTAATGTCTTTCTCCAAATGGCCATGTTGATCAGCAACTTCTGTCTTTGTGCAGAGTTCAATCATATCACCCCTACCTACTCTTCACTCCAGCTAGTTTCTCCTCATCACTGTGGAAAGTCACACAGTTGTTGCATCCCGATGTGGTAGAAACCTTGTGAGTAGTTGAACTGATTACACTGCTGTAATTGCCTAGTCTATTGATTTAGCCATGTAGGACACATTGCTGGATCAACTTCTAAGTCCCGGACTGTCTGGAGCTCATTCACTGGCACGCTGTTGCATATAGCACATGCTATGCAATCTCATGTACAGTTTGGCTGCCTGTCAGGAAGATCACCGCATTTGCCAAAGTTCAAAAGTTTTCCAGGTTAGCAGTTGCTTACGTGACTCCAGTGCTGAGACCTGAGTAAGTTGAGTCAGAGTCAAGGCGAGACCCAGGGCCTTAAATGTAACACTCGGCAAGCGTCAAATGCATGTAAAAATCAGCATTGGCAAGTACGTGGAAGAGTATTACTCGCCAGTTGGCCGGTAACTTTTTTAAATGAATTCTAACAATGCCTGAGAACATGATATTGTTTAGTGTGATTGCCAAATCACAAAGACTGCATCGTAATTGTATAAATATGTAATCTGATGTGCTGTGTGTTTCAGAGTGAAGTGCAGAACTTTGAACTTTTCATGGTAAAAACTCCTGTGAGTTTGAGTCACTCATAAATCATTTGAAGATGCACATGCACATCTTCCCAAGTTTGTAATGAGAAAAGTTTTGTCTGTTGTCAACAAAAGAGAAGCATTTCATAAGAGAAGTTTACCCATGGTTTTCCACCGAAATAAAAGCTCTGTGGTTTAAATTTTGAAAGCAAAGGAAAAAATGTTAGTATTGTAATTGCACTGTTGTTATAAAATAATAATAATAATTATTATTATTATTATTATTACATAAATTGCACTAATTGTACTGTTGTTATAAAATACTGCTACTATACTATACTACTAATTATTATTATTATTACATAAATTATTATATAATTTTATATTTTTTTGTTTATGTTTTGAATAAATAATAAATCAATAAAATTGCATTATGATGCGTTTGCATTATGAGTCCGTGTCGAATCCAAGTCCTTAACCAACTGAGTTTGAGTGGGAGACATTTATTAATGTCTTGTCATTTTAATTTTATGTTGTCATTTATATTTTTTATCTTTCATGCTACACGTGACGTAATTCCACTGTACTCTGTTTAAAAAAAAAAAACACTGATGACGAGGCAGAAGAGTTCCAACACAAGTTTAATAATAATCCACATGAGATTGCATTAGTAACACACATAAACGTAAACGTGACCCAACAAATGAGAAACGAAAAGACTGCATTTTAAATACCAGACAAATGAGGGTTAAATGACAAACACCTGTGTTGATAACATAAATCACCATGACAACAAAAGAGTGGTGGGAAAACTAGACAAGGAAAACAGGAACTAATGAATTACAAACTAAAAGTCCATGAAAGCAAACTAACTGAACATAATGGAGTCTGTGTAAATTTTGAGTACAAGTCTACTCTAGATGTGTTTCCCCAGTTTGTTCTGCTTATTTTTGATGAAGTAATGCATATTTATGTGTGGTAAGTTTTCTGAAGTCTCCAGCCATTGGCAGGTGTGCCAACAGAGCCCGGTCTCATGAAAATGCATATAAATAGTACACCAAATAAAAATGAAAACTTGTGGTATTGATACGCAAAAATGGACTTTGGCGTGTATATGCTACGCAAGTGTTTGGCGTGCATATAATACGCAGTTTTCGCGTGCATATGATACGAAATTTGTTGGCGTACATATGATACGCAGTTTTCACGTACATATGATACGCATCTACCCTACAACCCTAAACCTACCCATCGCATAGCATATACACGCCAAAGTCCATTTTTGCGTATCAATACCACGAGTTTTCGTTTTTATTTGGCGTACTATTTATACGCACTTTCATGAGATTGGGTTGGCCAACATGATAGTTTTAGGTCCTGCTGAGATCAGAGGACGGTCGAGTCCAAATCTCAAGACTCAAGACCAAGTTCGTTCTCGAGCACTGCAACACTGTGTGACGCTAGCATAGGCATGTTTAGCATAGGCTGAAGTCACTAGTGCACCTCACTTTTCTCCAGTGAGTCCATGATCCTGACCTCTGTTCTCCAGAGCGATACACTTCGCATTTCACTGGATTCCCTTGCCTGCCAGAACAGGATTTACGACCCTGTTTCTGACCTTCTGTTTATTTGTGTAATCTACAGACCATGACAAGCCAGACTCCCGCTAGGCCAGTTATCAGTGGCATCTGCTCGCCTTACACACAGAGGCTCTCTAAATTAAGCCAGGCCTCGATAGAAACTCTCCGGATCTAGAAACAACTGCCAATTACTTTCCAACTGCAGACAGCTATATTGTAGCACCATGGTACTTTTACACAGTTTACTTTGAAAAATAATGAGATGTTTTGTGGGAATACGTTTTGTCTTAGGTTTGGGTTTCTTACTTAAAAACTATTCAACTGCATACAGAGAGTCAGTACATTTGGGAAGTGACACAGAAGCAAGCGAACACTTGTGTTAATCGGCTAAGTGGACATGGATATTAGCCAACGCGATCATTTCAAAATGGCCAAATATGAACCCATTCAATCATTAGTATTCATGTCAGTCAGACTTTGGTGTGTATACATGTCCCTTTGGTAAGATCAGAAAGTATGCACCCTAAGACAGAAAGGAAAAACGTGCTTGCAGCTGTGATTCCGAGCATAATGTTGACTACAGTGCCGGGGATTTGCTTTTTAAGTATTTTCCCAGCCCACAAACTATCAAAGACTTAAAGAGCAGAGTCTGGTGAACAGCATATTTACATCAGGCCGACTGTAATGGATTCAGATGCTTTCTGATGAGATTGAGATTGATTTTCTTTGTGAGCTCCTCAGTTGTGGACTGTGCAAGCTGAAGGAGCGCAGCTGCTGCCCTCATTTTCACAAACACACACACACACACATGGAGGTCTCGCCGTCACTCTGCTCGACGGACCCGCCGTATCCATGGAAACGCTCCAATGCTGACGCTGGCGAACTGATGATCGACTTTGGCTTGAAGGAGATGCAGCATGCTGTGATGGGATATTGGCTATATCAACTCAGATGCATGGACGCACAGGGCTGTAGCACACAGAAAGTGAACAGGTACGGCTGGCCTTTTAGAGAAATCCACAAAAAAAAACAATAAGAGGCAGAGAAGCTCTCGAAATGACAAAAAGCATTGCGTTTGCACTATATACCAAACATGTGTAACTTACAATCCTGGCAGCAATTCTATCATGTTATGTATTAAAGTATATGCTTAAAAAATGATGTATTTGTGCAAAAATGCTACTGCAAAGCCCTTTTGAGTTTTTTTGAAAGAGTTGTTTTCTCATGTAGATGCGAACCATTAAAATTACTAAACATGTTAGCTCCCTCTAGAGGCTGAAGAGGCAAACAAAACAACTCTGACACAGAAATCACAGCTGGGTCATTCTGTGGTGCCATTTTGAAAAGGTAAGTACATTTAAAGTACATTTAAGTTTGAAACATTCTGTCAGACAAACAATGGTAACACTTTAGAACAGGGCACACTAATTCACTTGTAACTACGACTTTTCCCTAAATAAACTAAAATAAACTAAAATTTGCTGCTTATTAATAGTTAGTAAGGTAGTTAAGTTTAGGTATGGAGTCGGATTAAGGGGTCATGCAGAATAAGGCATTAATATGTGCTTTATAAGTACTAATAATCAGCCAATATGCTAGTAATATGCATGCTAATAAGCAACTAGTTAATAGTGAGAATAGGTCCTTAAAATAAAGTGTTACCGTCACTTTAGACATTCTACTAACTATAAGTAGCTTGGCAACTACATGTCAACTTAATCTACTACCTTTAATCCTAACCTAACAGTCCACTAATGCTCTAATGAGAGTTAGTTGACATGTAGTTGCAAAGTTACGAATAGTAACTAGAATGTGTGAAGTAGACTATTGAAATAAAGTGTAACATTTTAAAGTGTCGGAATATAATTGTGTTTACATTTTAATTTGACATTACAAGCCCAAGTAAGAGAAAGTAATGCTGATATTTACACAATTGTTCACTTTTGAATTATCAGTTGTTTGCTATATTAATTGATGGTGAGAGAGCAGACATTTAAAGACTGCTATAAACTAAAATACTGTATGTAGAGAGAATATAGACACATTTCTAGGTTTTATTTTCATATTTTGTTTTTTAATACTTTCTAATGTACTAAAAATAAAAATAAATACAAATGAAATAAAATAGATTTTTGCTGATGTGTGTAGAACGAAGTCATTTTTGACGCATATTTATATGAGGTACATTTATGGCAGGCATTTGTAAGCTTGTAGTATGACCAAGCTGCACTCTGTCACAATGCACTCGGGGAGCAAGGAACGAGGAAACGAGGAGTACTTGAATAACACAGTCTTTAATTATCCACAGGAAAACCGAGAACAAGGAGGACATTCAACAAGTAGACCCGACAAACAAGAACTGAAAGGACTAGGGCTTTTAAAGGCAGAATAATTGGGGAGGAAAGAGAATTTTCGAGGAGCGGCCACAGGAGGGCGCTTTCTAGGAGCAGGCACTGAAGGGCGCTTTCTAGGAGCGGGCACTAAAGGGCGCTCTGAACTGAATTCAGGGGCTGGAACCCTTTCCTCGTCCTTTTGGCACTTTCGCCTCACCATACTCGGCTCACCCTCAGCCGCGGTGCAGGGGGTGGAGCTCCTCTCCGCGCTCACACCGTCCATGGCTTTCTCCCTCGTGGCAGGCGTTGTTGCCGGCTCACACGCCTTGACTGACGTCACGGCCTCTGGCTCCACGGCGATCCTCAGCTCTGTCGCTCTCTCTAGCGATGGCTCGTCGGTCGCGGCGGGCTCTGGCTCTCCGTCAGCAGTGGGATCGGGCATGCGCTCCGAGATGGTGGGCTGGGCTCTGGGTCGGGAGTGGCACTGGCGATTAATTCCTGGGAACCGGTGGGGAACGGAGATCCATTTCTCGCCAGTGTCAACTCCACAAAGGCGGCGAATTCAGCTCGAGGGCCATCTTCGGCGCTCTGCACGCGGTTCATAGAACGCGCGTCGTCCGGATAGGTGGTGAGATGGGCCACAGCCAGAAACAGTCTGGTATGACCCTCGAGCGAATTTTCCCCCTGCTCCAGCAGGAGGAGGATGAATTCGGGGGGAAGGAGGGGATCCATAGGGCACACAACGGAAACAAAAAACAGAGTAAAAAGAGAAACAAGACAGAGGGTACAAACGGAGGTAATTGTTTGGGTCGGGTCTTCTGTCACAATTCACTCAGGGAGCAAGGAACGAGGAAACGAGGAGTACTTGAATAACACAGTCTTTAATTATCCACAGGAAAACCGAGAACAAGGAGGACATTCAACAAGTAGACCCGACAAACAAGAACTGAAAGGACTAGGGCTTTTAAAGGCAGGATAATTGGGGAGGAACGAGACACACCTGGAATCAAATTAACACAATCAACATGAGGAAAAAACTGGGTCACAGGGGCAAAAACACACACAGAAAAGTCCATAATCCTGACACACGAACACTTCACAAAATTTTTACAAATTTGTTTGGATGTTGTTTGAGATTTTAAGTAGTGTTTATATTCAAGACCACCAAAACCGAGACCAAGTCCAGGGTGTGTTGAGACCAAGACAAGACCAAAACCCAGGCAGGGCGAGACCGAGTCAAGACCAAGACCAAAGCAGCACTCCTGACATTTATCTGAAAGATCCATATTTACTGCTGGAAATGTAATCAATAAATACAATTAGAATAAGAAGACACTATGTAGAACTGTTACCAATCAAATTAAATCATTAACAACAAAATTCATCTTTGCACTGCAGAGGTGGCACAGAAGCTGCATGTGAATTGGTACAATTGCAACTGCATAAATATTGTTATTGTAAAACTAAAACCGCCAGTAGGCTAGGTGGCGGCAAATCACTTAATGAATGAGTCACAGAATCATTTATTCAACCTATTCGTTCAAAGCAGCTGATTCATTCAGTAATGAATCACCAATGTGTTGCATGGAAATGCACAACAGTCCTGCTATGGATGTGTCTGTAACTATTTTCATTGAAAAAAAATGTGTCAAAAATGTAACTCACTTAATACTAACTTGTTTGTTCAACATTTCTGTAATGCTAGGAGCTGAGCAAAGGTGAGATGAGGCGGACCAACATGCAAGCTGAGTTTATTAACAAATGAAAAGACTAACAAAACACAGGAACACAAAAGAACAGGAAACCCCGATCTGGGAACAAGAAACACCAGCATCTACAGGTAACACATAGGGTTAACTAGGGCAACAAACAAGGGAGCGGAGGAACAAGGCAAACAGGAGGTGAGCACAGAAACAATGGGAATGGAAAACATTTCAACTTAAAAGTCAAAGTCAAAGTCAAAGTTTGTTTATAAAGCACTTTCCTAAAACAACAAGTGTTTACCAAAGTGCTGTACAAACATGAATAAAATATAACAAAAAATAGAAAAACAACAACAACAGTATAAAACGAACAGTTCTCACACTGTTAAATGCCAAACTGTCTAAGTACGTTTTTAAACTAGATTTAAAAACAGCAAGAGTTTAGACCTGTCTAATATATAAAGGTAGATTATTCCAGAGTTTCAGGGCCACCACTGCAACGGCACGGTCACCCCTGCTTTTCAGCCTTGCACGAGGGACGACTAAAAGCAAATGGTCAGCAGACCTAAGTACTCTTGACGGTGCATGTGGCTTTATTAAAGCCGAGAGATATTGTGGTGCTAGGCCATTTAGAGATTTAAAAACAAAAACAAGAATCGTAAAATCGATTCTAAAACGAACAGGAAGCCAATGAAGAGAGGTCAGAATGGGAGTGATATGTTCTCGCTTTCGTGCTCCTGTTAATAAACGAGCTGAGGCATTTTGGACCATCTGCAATCAGGTAAGTGAAGCCTGACTGATACCCACATAGAGGCCATTACAATAATCAAGACAGGTTAAGATAAAAATATGTACAATCCTTTCAAAATCTTTAAAAGACATAAAAGATTTCAGCTTGAAGAGTTGCCTCAACTGGAAAAAAAAAACTAGATCTAACTACTGAATTAATCTGTTTGTCCAGTTTAAAGTCACAATCCATAACAATAGCACCCAAGTTTTTTATAAAGGGCTTCACAAGTGGTTTCAAAGCACCTAGAACCAAATCAGGCACCAGGACTCACAGGCACCCCCAGGTGTAAACAGCATGACTTCCTTTTTATCTTCATTAAAATGTAAAAAAAGTAATGCCATCCGGGCCTTAATTTCCTCGAGGCACTGCAACAGTGGCACTATGGAATTTACGTATTATAAATTTGGGTATCATCTGCATAACAGTGAAACAAAATGTCATACTTTCTAAAAATATACCCTAAAGGACATAAATAAAGAAAAGAAAATAGGCCCCAAAATGGAGCCCTGGGGAACCCCACAAGAGAGAGAAAAAGATGACGACACAATATCCCCAAGGCAGACAGAAAAGCTTCTTTCTGACAAATAGGAAGCAAAACATTTCAACACAGTGCCCTTAATGCCAACACTTTGCACCAGACGAGTAATCAAGATATTATGGTCTACAGTGTCAAATGCAGCCGTAAGGTCTGAGAGCATGAGAACAGCATAGTCACCTGAATCAGTGGCAAGTAACAGATCATTAAAAACTTTCAACAGGGCTGTTTCTGTGCTGTGAAGTGATTTAAAACCAGACTGAAACACTTCTTGATAACCATGTAAATCTAAAAAAAAGAATATAATTATGCGATTACAACTTTCTTCAGTATCTTGGAGAGAAACGGGAGTTTTGAAATAGGTCTGAAGTTAATAAGAACCAATGTATCCAATTTCGGTTTCTTAATCACTGGTTCCACTGATGCATGTTTAAAAGACTGAGGTACAAGTCCTGAGGCAAGGCTACTAACAATGGATTTAATTTTGGGACTGATGGTATCAAAAGCATTTTTTAAAAGATGTGGAGGGACAACATCTATACAACAAGAGGATGATTTAATTTTACTACTACTAATAATAATAATACTACTAATAAAGACGCAAGAGACAGGCTCAAACTGCAAAGACAGCAGAGCACACAGTGGTGATAGATGGAGCAGCAGAAGGAAGAAAGATGTTTGCTCTGACAGCTTTGATCTTATCAATAAAAAAAATAAAAAGTAAAAAGATTTTCACACATCTCAGCTGAAATCTCCAAGCAGGTAGATTGAGGAGTGTTCAAAACAGCATTAATGGTACTGAACAGGACACAAGTTTTATGGAAGTTATTATATATAATATTTGAGAGATAATTAGACTTTTCAGATCTAACAGTTTTCTGGTATTTATGCAAGCTCTCTTTTAAGATGTCAAAAGATATCAGCAACCTATCTTTCTTCTAACAGCGTTCAGACCTCCTACACTCAAGTCTTACAGCACGGTCCTTCAGCACAAGACAGAGAAACACAGAGTGGATTCTTGATGCTCCTAAAAAGTCCAGGAGAGAGGTGGATCAGGGGGAGGTGTGGTAGGCCAGGTCCATGGAGAGGAAGTAGAACCAGAGACGAGGGCAGAGCAGGATGCCAGGGTGGAAGCAGGTAGCTCAAGCGCAACCTCTGTGATTGAGACAGGGCAGGCGGGGAATTCACAGGCTGGCACCAACACAGGAGTAAGCTCTGGAGTGGACTCATGATTGGAGAGGTGGGAGAACCTCTGAGATCTCAGGCTTGAGAGCACAGAGGCCACCGGGTTTGAAAGTGCCGCCCGTACCAACATCAGTGCTGGGTCTGCCAAACTGGAAGCCAGCCTCAAACGCCTTTGGACCACCTGGGTGTCTTCAGATGCAACATTCACAATGTCCGGGAACACTGGAGTGGCATCCGTGATGGCTGAACACTGTGTTGTGACATCCATGATGGCTAGAGGCTCTGGCGTGGCAAATATGATGGCTGGAGATTCTGGTGTGGAGGCCATCTTGCGGAGAGGCTCTGGACTGGCAGCCATGTCGTGATAAGACTCTGGAGTGACGGCCATGACAGGACGACACTCAGGATTGGAAGACACTACAAACACTGGGCTCGCAATCCTCAGTGTAGGGCATACTGGAATCCGTAGTCTATCAAGCTCCTTAGCCACTGGAACTTGCTGCCTACTGCCCCCTCCTAAAAAAATGTTTAGGGGTAGCGTCCTCCTCGTCTGTCACTCCCATGGTAAATGGGGCACCGCTTAACAACGCATAGTCCAGAAATTCACTGAACGACCCTCGAGGAGCATCATGCATTAACTTGCCCTTGAGCAGAATGTTAAGTCCAAAACAGAAAAAGCCAATGAGAGCATAATCCGGCAGATCAGAAGCATTTGCAAAGTCCAGGAAAATCTGAGTGTGCTCCTCGAGGTTACGATTATCTTGGCACAGGCGGACTAACTCAACTGCTGGATCCATAATGTGGTCAGTTGTTGTGTAATGCTAGGAGCTGAGCAAAGGCGAGATGAGGTGGATCCACATGCAAGCTGAGTTTATTAACAAATGAAAAGACTAACAAAACACAGGAACACAAGAGAACAGGAAACCAATAGTTGGGAACAAGGAACACAAGCATCTGCAGGGAACACATAGGTGTAACTAGGGCAACAAACAAGGGAGCAGAGGAGCAAAGCAAACAGGAGGTGAGCACAGAAACGGAATCGGAATGGAAAACATTTCAACTTAAAAGTCCTTCAACACAAGACAGGGAAACACAAGACTGGGATTGTGACAGTTTGTATAAAATCAATATCACATTTTGCAATTTTGCTCATATTCGTGAAAACAGCTCTGTTGCTCTTGTGATACTGTTTAATTTTATATTTTATAATATGAAAAACAAGATCTCATACAAGTACATTTTGCAATCATATCTTGAATTTTTTTGGGCATTTGTTTCAGTTTTTGTGAAATTCATCCCAAGATTCAGCCCAATCATTTTTGACTGGGCACAGCAGTATCAGAAGAAATAAAGCATCAAAAGAAATAAGTTATTGATTGCATTTGAAGCAGGAAGTTTTACATCATCATATTAAAGGGGTCATATGATGTTGCTAAAAAGAACTTTATTTTGTGTATTTGGTGTTATGAAATGTGTTTATGCGGTTCAAAAAATACATTATTTTCCACATACTGTACATTATCGTTTCTCCTCTATGCCCCGCCTTTCTGAAACGCGTCAATTTTTACAAAGCTCATCGGTCTGAAAAGCGAGGTGTGCTGTGATTGGCCAGCTATCCAGTGCGTTGTGATTGGCCGAATACCTCAAGCGTGTGAGGGAAATGTTATGCCCCGACCATACTGTGATGATGCCCTGTCCGGCCGGAGCGACAATTCAAAAACATGAAAACCCATTATAAACGAGGCATTCATTGCATCCAGTGGGGACATAATTATGGATTATAATGACTTATACTGTCTTTTTACGCGTTGCACGTAGACATGTGGGGTCGTGTTAGAATGAGGTGTTTGTGGCTGACTCTTAACTTTTATAAAGAATATCTCTTTGGATTTGAGACTTTAGTCTTTGCAACTTTACAGATCTTCTTTATGCACCAAGAGCTTGTAGGAAAAATTGAAATCGCATCATATGACCCCTTTAATGATTTTAACAAATAAATCAGACAATGCACAGGCAATTTAGTGATATCCCCACAGTTGGGATCTTTACCGGTCTTAAAATAAAATCCCAAGTCCGTTTAGTCTGAAACCGAGACAAGACCGAGTACAAATGAGGTCAAGACAGAAAAATATGGTCTTAAGACCGTCTAATTTTATTTAAAGAGACACACATCTTGGGGTCCTAAAATGATCATTTAATTTAGTGAATAAGTATGTAATAAGTAAGTTAGCATAAATAAAACAAGGTGATGGAACCTCAAAATCAGCCAAGAATTAGTGAACAATTGTGTGCCACACTTTCATAAATCCTCTTTACAATGATACAGTCAGATATGACTTCAGGCAGATTAAGACAATGTTAATAATGATGTGCGCTGAGCAGACATAGATCTGACATCAGCGACATCCCAGCATGAATGACGCGGGAGGAAAATTGAAAATTCAGCGTTAATCAACATGGAGGGGAGCTGTGATGATCCAGTACGCTCCTGCAGTGGGTCTCCTAAATGAAGCAGGAAATGTCAGGCCATGTATAACCAACCCGGAGGGCAGACCATACGCGTCTGTGTGTGAAAGCAACGGCTTCTGACTTATATCGTTAGTCACTTGACACCCATAAAATCAGCTACCGCCCCTGACTGCAAGCGGCTACTCTCATTGATCGCCGTCTATAGCCGTGCTTCAAGTCGAACGCACCTATTGTCTCTCGTCGTGTATTGATGTTGTAACCTGCTGTCGGTGAGTCTAGTCTATTCATAGTGGTGGGCAGAGCGAGGCTTCATGAAACACTGAAACAGTTGAAGCAAATGTGCAGAGGCTTCGAAACAATTCGACACCCGTCTCTACGGTGACACCTAGTGGTCATTTTCAAATATTGCTCTGAAACAGCATTGCCAACGAATCAGTTAAGGAATTATAACATATATGAGTGGTTAGTGTGCATGTCTGGCATATTGACAGAAACCTGTCACTTTAGGTTTGAATACCGGGTGAAGCACGCATATAATTATAATAAATATTTGAAAGCTGTGTTTTTATTGTTCTGTTCTTGTAATGTGTTGTAACATCTCTCTGACAACTGAATGAACTCTTTGTGAATATGTTATTTTGAATATTTGTTATTTTTCATGAAAAAATTAACATTAATAAAAGACATCAAGCCACAACACCTGGCATTTTTTACATATAAAGATTTTTATTTAAATATATTAAAGGGGTCATATGATGCGATTTCAAGTTTTCCTTTCTCTTTGGAGTGTTACAAGCTCTTGGTGCATAAAGAAGATCTGTAAAGTTGCAAAGACTAAAGTCTCAAATCCAAAGAGATATGTCCCATCTCTCATTGGTTGGTTCTTGTCATGTGACCTGTATTGTTTGCTATAAGTAGCCATCATGTTGCCATTGTCTCTCGTTGTGTATTGATGTTGTAACCTGCTGTCGGTGAGTCTAGTCTATTCATAGTGGTGGGCAGAGCGAGGCTTCATGAAACACTGAAACAGTTGAAGCAAATGTGCAGAGGCTTCGAAACAATTCGACACCCGTCTCTACGGTGACACCTAGTGGTCATTTTCAAATATTGCTCTGAAACAGCATTGCCAACGAATCAGTTAAGGAATTATAACATATATGAGTGGTTAGTGTGCATGTCTGGCATATTGACAGAAACCTGTCACTTTAGGTTTGAATACCGGGTGAAGCACGCATATAATTATAATAAATATTTGAAAGCTGTGTTTTTATTGTTCTGTTCTTGTAATGTGTTGTAACATCTCTCTGACAACTGAATGAACTCTTTGTGAATATGTTATTTTGAATATTTGTTATTTTTCATGAAAAAATTAACATTAATAAAAGACATCAAGCCACAACACCTGGCATTTTTTACATATAAAGATTTTTATTTAAATATATTAAAGGGGTCATATGATGCGATTTCAAGTTTTCCTTTCTCTTTGGAGTGTTACAAGCTCTTGGTGCATAAAGAAGATCTGTAAAGTTACAAAGACTAAAGTCTCAAATCCAAAGAGATATGTCCCATCTCTCATTGGTTGGTTCTTGTCATGTGACCTGTATTGTTTGCTATAAGTAGCCATCATGTTGCCATTGTCTCTCGTTGTGTATTGATGTTGTAACCTTCTGTCGGTGAGTCTAGTCTATTCATGCCAAGTCAAGTCTGTTCAAGTCAAGTCTGTTCAAGTCATGTCAAGTCTCTGTTTGGATTATGTTTGTATTTTGGATTACTTTTTGAATAAACTGCACATGGGTTCTTAAACTCGCCTACAGTGGACTGATCGTATATAATATCCAATATCAATATTATAATGATATCTTGAAAAATCCTCATCTGGTAATCACAAATGTCTAAAAATCCTGGAAAGATGCTGGAGCCCTGAACATTAGTGACACCATAATGGATTTACTGCCTTAGTGAAATAAGGCTTTGTGAGTTTTGATATTCAATTCAACTATTTTTATTCATCGCTGGAAATGATTTGCATAGCTTCAAGGGTGGCATGTCCTTGTTGACAGATTGGACATTAGCATACCTCTCCATGCAAATTCAGCCTTCACACACAGCTCAGCTCCTTCATCCTCTCATCCATATTCAGCACTTCAGATGAGTGTGATCTGTGTGTCTACAACACACATTCTGTCATAATTTTCTCACCCTCAAGGTACCTCTTTTAGGAATATCCTGGTTACTTTTTGCATATAAAAATAGTATGGAAGCCCGTTTCTGCCACAGAATAGTAAATAAATAAATAAATGTGATTTTTTTTCTCACAATTCTGACTTTTTTATCATAATTGCAAGACATAAACTTTTTTATACCACATAATAAAAAATAAGGTAATTGCAACTTTTTATCTCACATTTTTGACTTCTTTTATCACGATTGCTAGTCACGCACCGGCTGTGTCGAGCTCAGGATGCGCTCAGGACAGTTCAGACATTGCAGTGCATCAGAGGTAAAAAACTATATAAATACTGTTCAGTTTCTTGCACAGACCGATCGTTTCGTGTCTTTACACATCAATGTATCGTCACGAGCCGCAGGGTTTAATTAGGTTTTGTTTGTGTATGTTTTTTTTACTCTCAAAACCGTGATTCCCATTCACCTCCATTATAAGACTGACAGACTGCAACGGTTTGTGTTAAAAATCATAATTTGTATTCTACTGAAGAAACAAAGTCACCTACATCTTGGATGCCCTGGGGGTAAGCAGATAAACATCAAATTTTCATTTCTGGGTGAACTATTCATTTAATAACCTGTGAAAGTGAACATTAATGTAACGTGAACAGCTGTAAACCATTTATTAACGAGTTATAAACGGTAATAACCCGTGAAAGTGAACATTAATGTAACACACAAATCATTTATGGGGTGTATGTCGAACGTCACATGACCAAACACGGAAAACAGGTCTCATCTGCTTGTCGGAGAACGTGTTAACAGCCGTATTAACTAATGGTTATGTCTATGGACTTTTAAGGTAATCAGTTAAACTAGCTGGTTGTTTTTATTGTTGCTGTTTTATTCAGTTTTAATATCTAAATATGAGTGAAAAGAGTAAGAATAAAAAAAAAAAATTTTTAGATATCAATCCGCATATGTGATGAACATTGGTTATGATCAACTTTGAAGGCATCTTGAGTAAAACAGCTTCATATTTAACGAAGCATATACAAAACACTTGAAGCGGAAGCGACGAGACCTGTTTTACAGAATACGGAAGTCTGTTGCGCATAACCCCCATTTATTGATCATTATCACTGTCGCTGGCCTCTGAGCCTTTTTATAATATTCTGGAAGAGTTTCTCTTGTCTCCACTGAAATTTGCTCTTTTTCCATCCCTCAGGCTTCGTCTGGCTCCATCTTTGTCCTCAGTCACTCCGGCTCTGTCATGGTCTTCCGGGTCTCCGCCTCCACCTCAGTCGCATGAGCCGTCAGCTCCGCCTTTATAGTTATTAGTCATTTATGAACACCTTTATAATAAAACCTTTACAAAGGGAACCTCAATGTAACGTGTTATCGATGTCAGTAACATGAGGGTGAGTAAATGATGGCAGAATGCCCATATTTTTGCTCAAACTATCAATTTTGTCACAGTCTTCAGCGGGTGTGCCCAGGAGGGCCACCAGATCTGTCACGGTGCGTGCGGGGAGATGAAGCGAGGACTCAATTGCAGGAGAAATGGTTATTTATTTTAATAATAAAAATGAAAAAACAAACTCAAACCACCCCGAAGGGGAAAAACAGACAGGCAGGCCTAAAGCTGCACACATGCAGACACGAAACACACACAATTCATTTGTCAGATATAGTGCATCAAAGGAATAGAGGTCATTTTGGTCTTTCGCAGCATCTTTGTCTCTGTTCCTTTTGCTGCGGACAAATTATGATCCACATACAAAACATGAAATAAGGTTATGGTTGCCTACACAGCAGTAAGTAATTGAAAGGCTTGACACTGGAAAACAAAAGCTCCATTGAAGACGGCAAATTGAATTTGGTAGTATCCATTAATGTCACTACAGCAAGAGGGAGAGAGAGAGAATGCTCTTCAAGGTAATTACCTTCAATTTTCTGCTATTAAACTCCATCAGAATGGACAGAGCGCATATCAGAGATGAATCCGCACACATACAGAGAGCGCTGGCCTCCACTGCGTCCACATCTGCACAGGAACAACCTTTATTTACTCGTGTTTATTTACACGCAGACTTCTACGAGCTAATGAACTAGAGAATAACTTGAAACAGAGGTCAACATTTAGACAAATAAGGATGAAATTGTTTGGTATGTGCCTTAGAGTTTTGTGTGAAATATTCTGAAGCTGTAGGTTCAGTTTATAAAATGTGTCACATGAGTCTGAACAATTCTGAAGCTCTGTGGACTTAATAAGCGGCCTGCTAAAGAAGTCAGATCTACTCAAGAGTTTTCATGCATCCTGCTTACTGTGGCAAGAGGTTGTATATAGCCAAAAGATACACCATAGTATACAAGTATTGAAATACTTTCCTGTACTTTTCTATTCCAGGCAATGTCATTTAATCGCATAATTCATTTAAAATTTGCTCCAAATAATAAAATATTTTATGATTATTCAAAAACTGGTATAACTCATTCAGTTCATCCTCAATAGCAAATGGAAAGGTTCAGAAAGGCAACAGTCCCATATAGCTAGTTTCAGATGCAAAGTAAAATATTTTATTGAAATGCATTTAAAAAAAAACTTGAATACATAAAGCACACAAGAGGGCTTCAGCAAACCTCCAAATGGGCCTCAAGATGGCTTAAAGTGATTTGAAATAAGACAAAAGGGCATGAAAATAAGCTAAAACAACTCTAATTAAAATTTTAATTGTCCCACTCAACTTTTTTTTTTCCTTTGAAGAATGTCTTGGAAAACCTTGAGATATGAGGTAGACTAATTACAAAAGTTTTGGCCACTTTTATAAAGAACATACATTTTTCTTATGCCAGGCTTTAAAGAATTTTCTCATGTAGAAACTGTGAGAAATAATGAATTTCAAATCTCTATCCTTAATTCTTATTATAAACGACTGGAAAAGTTGTGTAAAATAATTGGTTAAAAAGAGTGCGATCCCTGAAGAACATTAAGCTCTTATTTGAATCATTATTATTTCAGTGACTTATTTTACTTTACAGAAACTAGATTAAAATAAGTTTTGAAGACAAAACTAGGCCTATAGGGGGCCTTTGAATATTGTTGTGAACTATGGGCAATGGCCTTAGAGTCGAAACGGTTGAGAACCGCTAGTGTAAGTTGCAGTCTTTATGCACAGAAGAAGTCCATGTCCTACAGAGAGAAAGAAAACCAAATATAAAATGCATTGTCAGGATAAAAAGTATAATGTGAAGAGCAGTAGATTAAATACTCACAGTGGTTGGGATCTCAACCGTTTTCTCCTGAAATACGTGTGTCTCATTGACATAGTTACTGGGGAAATATCCGATCACACCCATCTGGTCTACATAGCGCTCACCGTAGACCTGCAAAAGCAAAGCTGCTGCTGTGATTTCTGGGTCTGCAGTCAGATCAGCTGAGGGAAATGTCAAATGTAAAGACACGCACACTTCCAGACCAAAAGACTCCGGCTCCCTCTACAGGCTTGAGTTTAGAAAACACATAGATACTCTGGCCACGTCTCAGGTTGATGTATCTGCAGTCTGAAGCGACGTAGTCTTCAAGAGCTTTAGCCATTGAAATCACATCTGTGAGACAGAAACCAGTCTTCATAAACAAAGAACAGTTACAAAAATAAAACAATAACTGAATATTCCCACCACTATTGCCCAGGAAAGAAAATGCAGTTTGTTGAAAACATGTTGACCAACATGTGGTGTACGCTGTCACTAAGAAACCTGCCTCTCAACACAATCTAAGCTACAAGCATCTATGAAACAGAAATAGCTTTGGACAATAGTAATCATAATTAATAACTAGCTTAATATTGTTTCCAAGTCATTAAACATAGTGTTGCCGTGTACTGTGATGAATAGTGTAACTCACATGAGCAGTCCTTGTCTGCACAGATCTTGAAGTTTGCCAGTTTCTCCATGACAGCAGCGTGTGCCATGTGACCCACACAGATCCACAGGAAGATCAGGCCGAGTGATTTGTCCATCTTCAAAGAATCGTAAGGGAGGGATCACTTCTCACTGCATGCACATTCCCTGCTGAGAGTCCAGCTGCACATTCCAGCTCCAGGGAAAACCAGCCGCTTCCGGACTCACACTCACTCTCCAGACAAACACTGACTCGCATGTCTGCTGCATCATCAGCTGCAGTCTAATAACATGGCACAGCACTTTTATTAACAAACATTGCATAATGCTTCATACGAAGCAATAATGAATAGCCTATGTATGAAAATAAATGAAGGCAATACAGTTTATAACACTGTTTGTGTACATTCTCAACACATTACACATTCCCATATCTGCAATTTAAACCACAAATAAAGTGCCCTCCAAAAATGAACAATATCAGCATAAATCCCTGTCATTTCTAGCCGTGTAAATGCACTTGAGTGGCTTGTAATTATCACTGAAGACTGTCGAAATAATGGTTTTCTTTCTGATTACATAGTAATGGCAGTATATACTGTGGATGGCGCAGTCAGACACTGTTATAATGCGAAGACGAAGATGATTCGGTAAGCATTTAATAATAATCCAAGATGATGAAGATTCAATAGACACACAGGGAGACACAAGCAGCATACTCAACGACAATAGCTGACAATGAACTGGACTGAAAGGGGAACTAAAGTACTCAGACCATTGTAAAGCGTCCTTGAGCCCTGGAAAGGCGCTATATAAATAAAACATTATTATTATTACCAAATGAGGATAATTAACAAGGCACAGGTGAACTAACTAATGAAATCAAGGGGAGACAGAAACTAGGTCAATGAACAAAAGCAAGGCGGGAGAACAGGAAAACACAGAAAACAAGCTCCATACTGTGACAGCGTGACTACTGGATTACTCTGTTTGTTTGTTTGTTTGTTTTAAGATAATTGATCAGGTCAGAACACTTGAATTGCTTTTGTGATGCCACCCAAACAATTTTGAGGACTGATACTGTATAACTAACTCATCATTATCTTGTAGACATTTTTGGGGGGAGATAAGTTACAATAATGTTTAATAAAAGCCAAACAACCAAAACTATTTTCAAAACAGTTGGTGTGGTCCAAATATGCAGCTTCTTGCTGGGGAAACATCCATATTTCCTACTTGGTCAATGTGAAATATTTCCTATTTCTCTTATTGCAGATGGGTGGCGCTGTTGCGCCGTTTGAGCACTTACTTTAAATCACTCTGTAGGGGAAGAACCCCATGAACAATCTCCATATGCATGTAGAGGATCGTTATGCATCACCCTACATACTATTATGGGAATCAAATGGAAACAATAGTTGTAATGGCACAAAAATTTAAATTATGAAATGGGGCAATCTTGCCCCACCATTGGGGCAAAATGACTCCATTCCTGGGGCAAGAAGCCCCGGGGGCGTCTGACCTTTACAGAACATTTTATCTAAAGGCCAAATTAATCTTAATAATTTTATTTTTGCAAAATCTAACCAAATTGGTAAAATTATGCATCTGGTCCCCACAAGTAATTATGAAATGGGGCAATCTTGCCCCACCTTTGGGGCAAAATGACTCCATTCCTGGGGCAAGAAGCCCCAGGGGCATCTGACCTTTACAGAACATTTTATCTAAAGGCCAAATTAATCTTAATAATTTTATTTTTGCAAAATCTAACCAAATTGGTAAAATTATGCATCTGGTCCCCACAATGTAGAATAAACAAGTACACACACACACACACACACACACACCTCCCCCATAATACATTTCTCTCAGACTATTTCATCCTGACATGGAGGTAAGCTAAAGCTAACGTCTCCAATTCACTCTCACTCACTCTTTAACACTTTATCTTTAATATTTTCAAGCGACCTTATATTTTGGGGCAAGACATCCCCAGGGGCCTTTTGCCGGAGCTCCACAAGGACCTCTCTCGTTTCCATGTTATACACGGAGAAGTAAAACGAAATAAATTAATACATAAATCTGGAAATAAAAACATGCGAGAATAAATAAATATTAAAAAATAAATAAATGCATGAATAAATAAATACATTTAAAAATAAATAGATAGATAGATAGAAAATTAAATAAGCAAATAAAAGTTAAAAAGTATCAAAATAAATACAGAAAATAATACATAAAGGAAAAAAATCATTTAAAAAAATTAATTCAGGATTAATTTCTATTAAAAATAACTATATTTGTTTTATCAAGTCATTTATTTATCTATTTATTTTCCTATTATTTATTTATTTTCCTATTATTTATTTATTTTCCTCAAGAGGAAAATTAAAGGTGTGATTAAAGGCTTCTTACAGCAGGGGGCTTCTTCTTCCACAGTTTTTAATTATTATACTCTTAGGCGTCTGTCCACATTTTTAACCGTTTTTGAAACAATTTTAAAGGTTCTCAAACACAACAAAATGCTACAAAACGTTCCGAGAAAGCTAAATGGTAACCCTTAATTTTAAGGTGTCATTGTTACACTGTTTCATATAGGCCTACTTACTATTATAATAACAATTATAATAGTAAGTAATGTAATTAATTATGCATAATTACATGCAAGTAACCCTAAGACAAACCCTAATCATAACCCTAACCCTATAGTAATTACATGTAGTTAATTAATATTACTCAGTACTTAAATGTATAATTAGACTGTAACAAGGACACCTTAAAATAAAGTGTAACCAGCTAAATAAAGAAATGCTCATGTAGACAGTGTACAGTCGTCTTCAAAGTAAACAGAAAGCCAAATATCCCTAGAGAAAAAGTTGATCATAGATTGTATTTTATTTTTTCACAATAACAAAACTGATGTAAAAGCAGCGCAATGTTTTGTTTCACTTTTTGTTATGTGCCTCAGGCTATTCGTGTAAGGTTGCGTGGTGATTGCAGCATATGCCGAAATGATGAATATTCATCAGTCACTCAGATTATAACGATACTTCCGTCTTGTTTTTTTTCAGAATGTTGTGGAACCAGTTCTAGTGTTCTCACAGGATCTATTCTATTCTATTCTATATACTCTTATGACAACGTTTCACAGAGCAATAACATTATACAATACAGTACCAAATAAGAACATATATTTTAGTCACTTTCGCCTGACGTAATGAACAGAAAGTTTGCATGACGCACTTCCGCAAACTTGAACCGGTGTTACGAGATTTTCGGTTTCCGAGATTTTCTGTTTCAGTGGGCGGAGCATATATGAATATTCATGAGTTTCCCGGACATGCGCGTGGAACCAAGTGGAACTGAGAATTTCAGTTCAAGCTCCTTGTATCTCAGCAGGTTTAATGGGATATATATATATGAGGAGAAGTTGAGATCTGAAAACACAGGGGGGGGGGACTTTATTTTAAATAGTAAAATTATTCCACAATATTAATGTTTTTTAATATTTTTAATCTGATGCAGACGCTGTAAAATATTTACCTTTTTTAAAATATAACATTAAACCTGCTGAGATACAAGGAGCGTGAACTGAAATTCTCAGTTCCACTTGGTTCCACGCGCATGTCCGGGAAACTCATGAATATTCATGTATGCTCCGCCCACTGAAACCGATAATCTTGTAACACCGGACGTTGGTTTGTTGTTGTGTTGTGGGGGGTTGAGCCCCGCCGGCGGCTCGAGCTTATTTAGGATGCTTCGCTGCCTTTCTGTGTGTTTATATCTCTCGGGAGCAGCGGGGTGAATGGCGTAGGACAGACAGGGTGGTTTTCCAGGCGCCGGTCATCATTATTTCAGGGTTTGGGCAGGGATGGACCCGCGGGTGTCCGAGCTCTTCGGGGCCGCTGCTGCAGCACAAAAGTCCGGCGGCAGAAAAACCGCCAAAAATGGAAGCAAAAAGTTCAAAACCCGGTCAGCCCGATATCCAAAAGCCAGCAATAACCCGCCTTATCTACCTCCAGAGGTGAGTCTGCTCTGTTTAGCTGTGCTCAAACACATCTGCCTGTTTTACACTGTCCTCCCGCTTTACTGCATTTATACTTCTGGTTCCTTCTAACGAGATTAGTATATGTTTTGTTTGTTTCGGGGTTTGTGACTGCAACTGCAGTGATAATAACACACTTAGATGAAGCTACAGTCATTGTATAATGTAAACAGGGTTATTACTGTAAAATATGCTAATAATAAGACCGATGAAACATGATAACAGAAACGTATAAAATTAGCCTCTCTAGCAACTCAAAAATAGCTGAGCCCATTGTTACCCTATAAACATAATAATAAACATGAAATGCAGCATAACAAACTTTGATGCCATAAGAAGATGCTTTTTGAAATCAAATATAAAGAAATGTAACACCTGGAAATGCACCTTTCCCTATACATAGTCGTATTATTTACTTATGCAATGTATTTTACAGTAGAACTTCATGGTTTTTTTTATTTTTTTAAATGTACTATAATTTAATCAATATAATAGTATTTTTACATTGTTGTGGCAAGTACATGTATTCCACATAACCTGTCCATTAATTTAAGCTTATAAAACTGCTTGTATGTGTGATAATTAATTACATAAGAGTTGAATTATTATAGCTTGTCACACTGCAGAACGTTTGAGAGAAATTCATGGCTTTCACTTTTTTGTTTGGCTGGCAATAAAGGAGAGCTTCTGTAGAAAGAAAAAGCGAGACGTGGACATCAATAAAGATGAGAGAGCAGGAGTGTAATGAGAGGTTGGGCCGTTTCTATGACTTCCAGTCTGTTGAATCATTATTGGGTCCGTATTGTTTCATTGTGTCACATTGACGGGTTTGTGAATATCAGAGAGAAAGGCGGGAAGAGGTGATGAATGCTGATTCAGTGTTGAAGTCAGTCATTAGCTGGACTTGTTGAACCAGATTGTTACTACTTTAGTAAAAGCAAATGAATTATGCCTAGGGCTTGTGACGCGTGTTCAACACTACCTTGTTCGTTTTGTCTGTGCTTAAATAGTTTTGAAGTTAGCAATAGCAAAGCTTGCTTTAACTGATCCGACCTACAGTTAAAATGTGAGGGAAATGGATCTCAAATTAAGGTAGTTAAGTAAGACATGTACAGTAAGAGACTATTCTGAGCCAACATATCTGTTGGACTTTCTGCGCGGCTCTTTCTCTTCTGTCTTTGTGGTTTTGAATCCTGAACTGTGTGACGTTTGAGCTCGGTTCAAGCGTTAACTCTGTCCTGTCTTTTGTTTCAGGCTGAAGAGGGAAACATTGAGTACAAGGTAAACTCTCCGCAAGCGAACATCTGCAGACATATTTACCAGATATGCACCGAACACAACAGAGCGTGATTTGCGCATGAATGTTTGTTGAAAGAATACACCTGGTCGATGATATTTTGTATTGCATTTTACGCATGCATAGGTTACCCACAATGCATTGTAAGTAGCGAGCAGGCTGCAGTCCGAGTAAATGTAAATGTATGCAGCAGTAGATTAGCAGAGCTTTTTATACACTTCAGCTGCTGTGTTTAGCTGCCGGCAAACAAAACACTCCCTTCATTACTGCATTATGTTTGTACTGCTGATGCCCGAATCACAACCAAGCACTTCCATTTCTACCTTCAGCCAGACAGTGTTGTTGTTATCTTTAGCGTGGTCTGTGTTGTGTTTTAGCTGAAGCTGGTGAACCCCACGCAGTACCGCTTCGAGCACCTGGCCACGCAGATGAAGTGGCGCTTACAGGAGGGCCGCGGCGAGGCGGTGTATCAGATCGGGGTGGAGGACAACGGGCTGCTGGTGGGCCTGACAGAGGAGGACATGAAGGCCTCTCTCAAAACACTGCGCAGGATGGCTGAGAAGTACGAACGCACAGAGACACCGGCCTCAGCCGCTACACGCTCATTCTGCATACTAATACTAACCTGACAAACTCATCTTGTCTCATAAATGTGTCAAATTCAAGCTCTAAATATTTGGGTGAATCTCACAAAGCGTGTCAGGGGCGTGCATAGGTCACACTCACCCCGAAACAGTAAAAAGAGAAAGTTCTCATGCAATTATAATAATATACGTGCAAAATATTTATACATTGTAGTAGTATTTGTTGCACCGCATATATATTAATGTTTCAGAAAGATCGTGAAAAAATAGTGCGATTAATTGTATTGATTGTGCACTTGTATTGTACGTCAAATCTTAAAAGTATTTTTAAAAGTGTTTTTTTTTTACGCACCTGCAGAGAACATTAATGAAATAAAAGGTCTCTTAAGTATACTTAAAGAGAGACACTTGCAAAACAGTTTTTTAGCGCACTTAGTACATTTTAAAAAATGCATTTTGTAATAATGTCAAATTAAAGGAACACTCCACTATTTTTGAAAATGGGCTCATTTTCCGACTCCCCTAGAGTTAAACAGTTGAGTTTTACCGTACATGTTAAATTTTGTTTTATTAATCTTTTGCTGTGCTTTAAAGAAGTACACTTATTTTGATGTGTTGAGTAACATACTAAAGCACATGTTAAGTACTTCATATTTTAACTGTAGTATGTTATTATTCATTAAAAGTTTAGATATTTTAAATGTACTAAATTGCAAATTCACCATTACAAATGTGTAATAACAAATATATTACATACGTGACGTGCATGTTTCAAAAGAAATGACAGTATATTAAAGTATATTTTAGTTTATCATAAATGCCTGTCAGTACATTCCACAGTACTTTAACCATATTCAAAGATAATAGAAGAAATTATTAAATTACATAAAAGATGTACTTAAGTGGGTCAAAAAAGCACTCACAAATTGCATTTGACATACATTTAAACTTACAGTTCATTGCAGTTAAGTGTCAGAGAACATTATATTCAGTTTGCTCTGAAGTATATTCTTTTAAAGTATTATTTCAGTAATTAGCACTCTTCTAAAGTATGGTCAAGTGCACTTGTTTTCACGAGACGCTTCGGTGAGGCTGATAGCCGCAGTGGGATGCGTGTAGAGTTGTTTGTGAGTGCTGTGTGTGTGTGTGTGTGTGTTCAGGGTGGGTGCAGACATCACAGTTCTCAGAGAGAGGGAGGTGGATCACGACTCTGACGAGCCACACAGAATAGCCGAGGTGCTCGTCAGGAAAGTGCCAGATGACCAGCAGGTAAGCGTCTGGTGTTTGTGTCATGTTCTTCTGATGCGTTTGATGCTCTCAGGCCTGTGTTAATGACGTTATGTGACGCGTCTGCAGTTCTTGGACCTGCGGGTAGCAGTGCTGGGTAACGTGGACTCAGGGAAGTCCACTCTGCTTGGTGTGCTTACACAAGGAGAGCTGGACAACGGGAGAGGGAGAGCGCGACTCAACCTCTTCAGACACCTTCATGAAATCCAGACCGGACGAACCTCGAGTATCAGCATTGAGATCCTGGGCTTCGACAGCAGAGGAGAGGTGAGAACTGCTGCACGGTGTGCCTCAGACAACTGTGACCGCGCATTCGTAGAGTGTAAAGAGTGTCACTTTTCTTGTGATCACACATCAGTTTATTTCTATAATAAGATGTCAAGTTTCATTGTTGCTTGGCAACTGTAAACAAACTAAGCTCAAAATGTGCCTAATACCCTTTTATAACAAGTTCTTGCTTGCCTGGACTTGTTCGGGACGTGTCGTGATTTGTATTTTTGCAGTAGGTCTTGCCTCTCTTTCACTCTTCACACTTTAATAACTGCCCACTAATAGCCACACAAATATATTTACTGTTGTATCGTGGTTTACACATTTTTCTACAGTCACATTGCATATGTACTGCCCAGCCGTAACTTCACCCTAAAGGTGTATTATGGATTATCATAGGGCTGCACAATAAATCGCATTTTAATCGTGATCACGATTTCTGCTTCTCTCGATTTATTAATCAAATCCTCTGCGATATTTGCCTGCTGGTTATTTATCCTGACAACAGTTCACTTTACTTTGACATTTGTGTTATCTTGCGTTGGTAACAAGCCTCCATAAGCGTTCATGGTTGCGGTTGCCAGATGTCAAGAGTTTAAATCCCCCCCCCAATCAGACCTGTTTTCATAAATCGAAACACTTTTTGCGCATTGGTTTACTTAATCTTCCCAACCTGGCAACCATGTGCACATGCTCTCTCTACATTACGGAAAAAGCACTCATGAGCTGAAAATACCGGTAAACATGTAAGCTGGAGTATATAATAAAATAAGTGTAATACAAGAAGTCTGTTTTCTTTCATGCAGTCGTTTACTAAATCTGCGAGCAAACCATGCGAGTTGACCTTCTTTTAATTTGTGCTTATGTGAACTTGCAGTAATTCTGATTAAATGTTACAAATTTTTAAATGCAAATAATTGTGATTAATAATAGTGATAAGCAAAATAATCGTGATCAACTGTTTAACCATTTTCTTGCAGCCCAGCATTAAACATGAACTTAAAGGTTTCTGGTGGCACTTTGCATGTGTATGTTAATCTGCATCGGTGTCTGTTCTTCTAGGTGGTGAACTACAGTGAGTCCCGAACGGCGGAGGAAATCTGCGAGATTGCCTCAAAAATGATCACCTTCATAGACCTGGCAGGCCACCACAAATATCTCAAGACCACCATCTTTGGCTTGACCAGCTACTGTCCAGACTTTGCCATGCTCGTGGTCAGCGCCAACACCGGCATCGGTAAGCATTTACAGCACGTCTGATGTTGTGCTGCTGTTTGCTTTAACCTGTTTATCTCAGATAGTGCCGGTGAAGCGTGCTCTGTTAAATGTCAAGTCACGCAGGGCAAGTGACACAAATAACCTCGTAATGTTTGGACAGGTCAATCCTTTTTTGGCATGGAGCAATAAATCAGCTGTTCTCTGGCTACTCTGTAATCCTAGCATATGATCTTATGTACACTCTTTAAGTGTCGCCCCCCATTCCTTCTGTCTTCCATACCCCAAAATACCTCAGGGCTGCTCTGGTCCTGGACCAGTGGGTCTTAAATGAAAGTATAGGGAAACTTGAGACGTGGCAGTCTAGTTGTGACTGCAGGCCACAGGCTGTAATTTACTCCTCTCCTGGTTTATTATGCAGAGAGCTGTAAGCAAGCCATTTAGGTTAATTACCCTTAAAGGAACATTTCACCTAAAAACTTAAGATTAGCTGAAAATGTGTTCACCCTCCGGCCATCCGAGATGTAGATGAGTTAGTTTCTTCATCAGATTTGGAGAAATGTAGCATTACATCACTCGCTCAAGAAGTGAATGGGTGCCGTCAGAATGAGAGTCCAAACAGCTGATAAAAGCATCACAAGTAATCCACACCACTCCAGTCCATCAGTAAACATCCGGAGAAGACAAAAGCTGCGTGTTTATAAGAAACAAATCCATCACCCTGAAATCTATGTTAACTGTGTGTTAAACATCAAATATGTTCAGTTCGGCTGTGATTGAGTAATTGCATGTCTAACATGGTGTAAAGATTTCTTTATGCTGCCATTAACCATATAATAACCATATCATTTTCCTAACCAGACCAGTTCGTTTTTATGAGTGATAGTTTGCAGATTTCTTGCTAAAAATCTTGCTAAATTGTGTAACAGGAGGTGTGGCTCCTTGTGCTGGAGCATATGCTGACATGCCACTATGTTGGTTTGGTTTGGGAAAGTAGTGTGTCAGAAATAGGAGCAGATATTTGGGTGAGAGGGTCACGCACATCTTTGAAGCAGAACACGATGCCCTGTCTGCAGCGTGACACCAGCGCGCTTAAATTATGCAAGAGGCGGTGGAGTGCGGTGTCTGCTGCACCTCTCTGAGTTTGACTTTTCCACAAGCAAATCCATGCAAACAGAAGCACATCCAGTTTCCCAATCATTAACCTCAGAAGGCGGCTGGACTTTGGACAGATTTTACTGCCCTGCCACACAGGCAGCTGGACGTGACCCGCTGTTATTTCCATGCTCTGGAGGGTGTGAATCAGCTGAGTTTGAGGAAGGCTTGTCAGTGACGCTCAACGCCTTTGGCTGTCAGATGACCTGCTAAAGCTCATCACACGCCTGCATACGTCACATTCTGAAAGGTGCAGTGTGTATTTCCTGCACCAGCAAACAGAAGCTGTCCCTCACTGACTATGTTTTGGAAAACCAAGCGTCCCACCACAAACTGACCCACCCAAACACAAAACTGTGATCTGTGTGATTTTCTGTGAAATCTCTCAATTCTGACTTGGTGAGCTGATGCTGTCGTGTCCAGTCAGGCTGATCAAACAAACACTTTCTGGCTCAGTGAAGTATGATTCATTCAACTTAGATGTTTTGTCTTTGTATAATGGTGTAAATTCTAAATTAGTGACTCTAAATAGAATTACAATATTGATTGCATTTGATTTTACACTACTTGCATTTACAGTGTACTTCACGTACTGAGGAATAGAAGGCAGCTAGGAGTAGATTTAAGAGTAGGTTCAGAGTCAATTACCTTGTTATTGTAATTAGTCAAGTCACCTTTATTTCCATAGCGCTTCATACAATGCAGATTGTTTCAAAGCAGCGTCACAGTAAACTTCTAAAATGAGGCAAATCCAAAGTAGCAGCTGTAGCAAGACAGTAGTGTCGTTATTCAGTAAACTGAACAGAGCACATAGTATGTACATGCAGAACAGGACTGTAAAATAAAGCGCTACCAAAATATTAATAATACTACTTTCCAAACAAGTTTCCTGTACTTCACACGAGATGATAACGTGGTGTCACTTCCACCTTGGCCTGGTTAAACTATGTGTCTCTGTCCAGTCAGGCTAATCAAACAAACACTTTCTGTTCAGAACTGCACACTCTGGACGTAATCTGTATCTATGAGGCTGTTATCTCAGATATGAGTGTTTCACTTTTACTTGGCTCAGTGAAGTATGATTCATTCAACTTAGATGTTTTGTCTTTGTATAATGGTGTAAATTCTAAATTAGTGACTCTAAATAGAATTACAATATTGATTGCATTTGATTTTACACTACTTGCATTTACAGTGTACTTCACGTACTGAGGAATAGAAGGCAGCTAGGAGTAGATTTAAGAGTAGGTTCAGAGTCAATTACCTTGTTATTGTAATTAGTCAAGTCACCTTTATTTCCATAGCGCTTCATACAATGCAGATTGTTTCAAAGCAGCGTCACAGTAAACTTCTAAAATGAGGCAAATCCAAAGTAGCAGCTGTAGCAAGACAGTAGTGTCGTTATTCAGTAAACTGAACAGAGCACATAGTATGTACATGCAGAACAGGACTGTAAAATAAAGCGCTACCAAAATATTAATAATACTACTTTCCAAACAAGTTTCCTGTACTTCACACGAGATGATAACGTGGTGTCACTTCCACCTTGGCCTGGTTAAACTATGTGTCTCGATCAGGAGCATCTATTTATGTATGACGATGCAGAGCACCCTTGACCTCCGTCTTTGTTTACCTGTTGCTTTTGTTTTTGCATGCAGAGCAGACTGACACAGCAGATGCCAGAATTAGTTAGGACTATCTTTGTGTAAAGACCTCTTGACTGCATAAAGACTGGCAAGTTCTGTGATCAGGAACTCCTCTCTCGTTTGACCAGCATGTAAGATGACCAAGCACAGTTTGTGTTTACGTACTTTTCAGGAGTAGGGAAATGTGGAATCAGTCAAACCACAGTAAAAAACTGTCTTAGAAAAAAAAAAATAATGGTGATCCACAAATGTTCTTACAGGAAACTCCGCTGACTTTAGTGATCATTAATGTCTGCATTTTAAAACTAGTCATCATATACTTGCTGACTTTAACAGTTATCATATACTGATCGATTGAGGAACACACACTGCCAGACACTGTCAGCTCGTTCTGAACACTACAGACGTGCGCAGAGAGAGACGCACAACTGAAAACCATGTGTTATAAAATTGGCTAAAAAAACCAAAGATATCTGATTTTCTCCAACTACATGGAATCATATTCTGAATCTTTAAAAACAAACTGTGATCTGTGTGATTTTCTGTGAAATCTCTCAATTCTGACTTCTCAAAATCTGCAGACAGGCTCTGACATTCAGAAACTAGTATCTGTTAATCCAGACTGCAAATCAGGGGAAAATCTGCGCAAAAGTTATATGTGACCCTGGACCACAAAACCAGTCTTTTAAGTGTCAATTTTTCGAAATTGAGATTTATACATCATCTGTAAGCTGAATAAACAAGCTTTCCATTGGTGTATGGTTTGTTAGGATAAAACAATATTTGGCCGAGATACAACTATTTGAAAATCTGGAATCTGAGGGTGCAAAAAAATCAAAATATTGAGAAAGTCGCCTTTAAAGTTGTCCAAATGAAGTTCTTAGCAATGCATAT
>NW_015623663.1:358813-370913 GCF_001515625.1 Sinocyclocheilus rhinocerous
AACTCTAAAACATGAAATGTGGAGTTATCTGCTTTTGCTATAAAACAAACTTTTAATATGAAAAAAAACATACTTTCAGTGAACTTTAATTTTGTAAATCACCTATTTGTTTAAGTTATTATTACTTAATCAAAACAACCCAACTGCAGTTTGACTGATATTACTTAGCAATTAAAAAAACGTGATTTCTGGAAAAAAAATAAAAATGGAGTTATCGGTTTTTGTAAATGAACTCTTCATATATTCAGTGGCATAAAATGGTCTTTAAAATGACAATAATATCACTTATCGCAGTTATTTCTGGGGCAATATATCACACAACAAAAAGTTGTTATCGTTGTTATCATAGACATTTTGAGTGGACTATACTGTTCTATTTGTGGATATCTAGCTTACTTGCTATTATCGTCTCAAAAATAGTTTTCTTTATTTATTTTAACAGAGTATCTTTAAAGAATTCATGCTACAAACCTGGCAAAACAGACTGGTAAAAAGTTTTTTTTTAGGGATGCACGATATTATCAAGACAGATATCGGAATCAGCCGATAATGGCTTTAAATATACATATCGGCACCGGCCCGATATGAAAAACTTCATTATTGTTTATTTAATTCTAACAAATAAGTTATTTTTAAGAATTTAAAAAATAAGTTCTTTTAAAAAAATAATAATGATAATTTGCTACACTTGGTGTTGTTTCCAAACAAAAGGAAATATATCGGTATCGGCCAAAATGAGTTGAAAAATATCGGCATATCGGCAAAAATCCAATAACGTGCATCACAAGTTTTTTTCTTTCATTTAAAAAGTGTACATTTTGATCCCAGGATGTTATTTTTCACCAGTTTTTGCCAGCTTTTTTGTGTCTAATTTGTTTCGGACAGTCAGTCGGTGAACCATCTGAGGCTGAGATTAAAGTTTGTAAACTTGCAATACTGACCAGATCAGAGTTTACAACTCTATTACCTGGCTCCTTGTTCTCTGAAGCTTTTTTGGTATCCACACAAACGATTCGCTACCTGTTAAACGCCACATTTCTCCATGTAAGATGCACACTGTCTTGCTCTTCTCTCAGCGGGGACGACGCGAGAGCACCTGGGTCTGGCCATGGCGCTGAAGGTGCCCATCTTCATTGTGGTGAGTAAAGTGGACCTGTGCACCAAAGGCACCGTGGAGCGCACCGTCCGACAGCTGGAGCGCATCCTCAAGCAGCCGGGCTGCAACAAGGTGCCCATGCTGGTGTCCTCCACAGACGACGCCGTCACTGCCGCCCAGAAGTTTGCACAGTCACCCAGGTACAGCCCAACCAGATAAAGAAGACACAGCTGTGATGATTTGCCTTTAAACTGCTTCATGGGAATCTGTTGTCTCGCTTGCTCTCCTGCAGCATCACCCCCATCTTCACCCTGTCCAGTGTATCAGGGGAGAGTCTGGATTTGCTGAAGGTCTTCTTTAATATTCTGCCTCCCCTCAGCAACAGCAAGGAGCAGGAGGAGCTCATGCAGCAGCTCACCGAGTTTCAGGTACAGGTGTACGCTTAGATGTCCTCATTGAAGATCTTGAATTGTTCTTAAAGGGTTGGCATGTATGTGAGTGAGGAAAAAGGGCAGAGAAGAATAGCAAATCAATAGTTCTACAGTTAAACGAAGTTGCTTTTTAAAAGTTCACTAAACATTGTTGTTTAAATAGTGAATAACTTACGTTTAAAAGCAAATTTGACCAGTTATTTTGTTATAGGCCTATATATTTTTTAGGCTTTGAGTGCTGTCAGGAAACGCACAGACTTGAAAAACTGTGATATAAATTCAGGAATAAACTTTGTATTAAAAGAGCTCTTTAAAAGGGGTTTATTCAATGCAGGCAGGTTAACAGTTCTCTCCACTTCGAGTAGTTTTAATCTATTCTTCCAAACACATTCCTGTCATGAATGCCACAAACACGGATAGGCAAAGATATTGGATTTTTGCCGATATTTTTCAACTCATTTTAGCCCTTGCTGATACCAATAAATATTTCCTTTTGTTTGGAAACAACACAAAGTCTCTCCGGTGCAGAGATTATAAACATGATTTTTAATTTTGGTTAGTTTTGTGTGAAAACATACTCGTTAGAACTAAATACACATTATTAAAGTTCTTTTTATAATGAGAGTGCATTGAAAGCTTTGAAAATGTAATAAAACTGCTGTAACCCCCAAAATTTTTTTGTGTATATATTTAATTTGTATTATGTGGTGATCCAAAACAGTGAATCTAATCACCATACTGGCAAATGTTTGATTCAGGAATGACCACGATCTTATCTCTTTATTTGTCTTATCGGCAAGGCATATTAGCATAATTTTTCATATCGGGCTGATAGCGATGTTTGCATTTCAAGCTTTTAACGGTCAATTCCGATGACGTTCTTATAATAATGTGCATCCCTTAAAGCAAAATATTTTCTGCACTCAGATAATGGTTAGAACTTACTATTTTATGTTAACATTTTTAGCGCTGTAGGGTTGCTGATTATAAATGATTATCAATCCAAATTGGGTTAAATCAACCCAGCGGCCTTACCAAATAAAGTCTCAAACCAGCGTTTAGTTTGAAAAAAATAACCCAGGTTTTTGTGGCTGTTGTTGTTTTCAGTGTCTGTCTCGTGCATGAGTTTGTGTGTGTTGTGATCCTGTAGATTGATGAGATCTACACGGTGCCGGATGTGGGGACAGTAGTTGGTGGGACTCTGTACAGGTGCGTCCTCCTCTCTTCCCTCTTGTCTGTGGCGTGCAATAAGACGGCATTAGTGTGTAATGACTGTTTTTCGATGTGCAGTGGGATCTGCCGCGAGGGCGAGCAGCTGGTGGTGGGACCCACAGACGCTGGGCAGTTTCGGGAGCTGGCGGTGTGCAGTATCCAGAGGAATCGCTCCGGGTGCAGGGTGCTGAGAGCCGGTCAGGCCGCTACTCTGGCGCTGGGAGATTTCGACCGCTCACTATTACGAAAGGTGAGAACGCAGAAGACCTACAATGTAGAGGCCAATGAAGTGAAATTCCTTCAAACTGAATCTGAGTTGTTATACTAGGATCATTGTTAATGGTTCAGACAGCAAATGACTAGCATGTTGTTAGTGTAAAGCAGGCCGTTGTTTTCTGGCAGGGCATGGTGATGGTCAGTCCAGAGATGAACCCCACTATCTGCTGGCGCTTTGAGGCTGAGATCGTTTTACTCTTCCATGCCAAAACTTTCCACAAGGGCTTCCAGGTGACGGTGCACGTGGGCAACGTTAGACAGACGGCCACAGTTGAGGCTCTGCAGGGAAAGGTGAGTCTTCTTTATCTGTCTGAACTGATAGAGGTAGGGGTGCAACGGATCGTAGATGATCCGTGATCTGTACGGACCGGACCCCACAGTTCGGCACGCATGCGATTTGAGGATTAACTGTTAAATTTAACCATCATAGAGTTAAAGTTTATCGCTTGCATGTGTTTTGTCTTGCCAATTTACCCATTCAAACTATTTTAAACCATTCAAGCAAAAGAGAAGACGCGCACTGTTTTCTACCGCTGCTGCACACATCCGAAGCAAGCACACACAGAGAGAGAGGCGCGATTCACACAGAATGATTCCTCTTTCACTCTCTTTGAACGGAAACATACACACAAAGTTATATTAAAATACCCGTTTTGGCAAGTATTCTGGTAAACACAGTCGGTTATGTCTTAAGTGAACCAAAACAGCTGAGACAGAAAGCGGATGTGTGTCAGTATATTAGGTACGTGCATTTGGTCTTAAAGAGACAGCAGCCTATAAATACCTGCTTCTGTCTGCTATATTTAACTTATGCAGTGAAGAGCACTATTATGTTATTTTACAATTATTAAATTTCTGCACCTGAATACTAGTGTTACTGACTTTATTAGTAACTTTATGTTGTATTCATCTACGCTTGTAATTTGTGTAATTGTCCTTGTTTTATTACTGACTTTATTAGTTCAGCTAGTAGTTTTTCCTGTGGTATAGAAGCACGTAAAGTAAGCTTTCAGTAATAAATCAAAAGCAAACTTTTAATTTTTTTTGCTGATCCGAAAAATTATCCGTTCCGTGACACAAAATCCGTAATGTGGTCCGAACCGTGAGTTTTGTGATCCGTTGCACCAATAGATGGCTAGATAAATGTGACCCTGGAGCACAAAACCAGTCATAAGGGTCAATTTTTCGAAATTGAGATGTATACATCATCTGAAAGCTGAATAAATAATCTTTCCATTGATGTATGGTTTGTTAGGATAGGACAATATTTGGTCGAGATACAACTATTTGAAAATCTGGAATCTGAGGGTGCAAAAAAATCTAAATATTGAGAAAATCGTCTTTAAAGTTGTCCAAATGAAGTTCTTAGCAATGCATATTGGTCCGTGTACTTTTGCTTCCATTCGTTTTTCGTTTTTTAACCATGACGGAAAAAACGAAAAAAGAACGGTTATTGTATTTATAAATGCCATGCTGAAAACCAAAATTGAAATTACAACCGTACACACAAAATGCTGCCTGAAAAAGTTAAATATTGACTTCTTTTCAGATTTTTGTTAATTAATTTTTGCACTTTTAATAAACATTTGAAAAATGCACAATTAATATAGAAAAATGTTGATTTGAACAAGTTTTCTTTGGCCAAATTTAGTGATGCTTCTCCCGCACGTTCAGTTGAGAACTAGAGCCGTCTTTGGAACAATGCAGAGACTTAATACAAATATGATTTTTAAAATAGACATTGCAGAATCCTGGGAAATCTATCATCATGAAATTATATATTGGGATATAATTTTGTCGTAACTTTTGTGTGCTGTATGGGTACGTTATTGGAGATGACCATGCATGGTCGCTCAATGCACATACAGTGGGCTACATTGTGTAGGCTACACATGCCTTATACATTTTGACATATTTTTGCCCTGTTCACTGATAGTGGCATCCGCATAATGCCGCATTTAGGCTATACAGGGCTGTAGACTCATTCTTCCCACTGGTCGCTCTTTTGCGACATTCTCAGTTGGTCGCACGAGCACATCATTTGGTCGCAGTTTTTTTTTTTTTTTTTTTTTTCGCATCATATGACCCCTTTAATCAATGCATGCTGATGAATTTTTATCATAGTTTATAGTTATATGGTAACAAGTGTTCAACATTCAACCCGTTCTTTTTCATCAGTATTATTTGTGATTTAAATTTTGTGAACAGGAGTTCCTCTTTTGCTGTGTTATAAGCCGGACTTTGGACGCTTTCACTTTCGCTTTCGAATTCACTATCTTGGTGTCACGTTTTACAAGAAAAGATCATTGTCTGTTTTGCTTATCTATACACTTTTCACTTTTTAAGACTAAAACAAAAGATTGATTCATTGTTATTCTTAATTAAAAAGCACAACAACAATAAAACAGTAGGATATAATGACAAACTAGCTTACATAACGTTTATTACCAAAAACGAATAAGATGAGGCATGGCTCCACATGCTATTAGATTTGTATTTGTTAGATTTGCCCACACCGACTAATAAATTACAGAATGTTAAGCAAACAGTGAGGAATCAAATAAATAAAAAAAATGAAGAAAGCCTCAAAGCAAAGTAAACAGCAAAGATAACAAGCTTTTTAAAACGAAAACAAAAAGAAGTGAAACTAAACTGGCTGTCGGTGACAGGACTTGCATGTGGGTTTTTTTCCCCACAAGAATACCAACATGCTCAGAAATGGCACAATAGGGGCACTTTAAGATCATAAAAATATCGAAGCTAAAAGTTTTCATAAAGCAGTTATGGTAGCCACGTCAGTAGCACGAGAGGGCGCTAGCGTCTGTATAGAGACGCTAGAAAAGGTAGAAATTAAATTTAGCATTTATATACATTTAAAAAACAAGCTTTATATCATTTTTACGATTTTTAATGAAATACGAATTTTGAATAATGAAAATTAGTTTGTGTCTGCTTATTCTATTCATCAGTGTTTGAACCATTAAAGAAAAAAACGTATTTTCCGTATTTCATTTCTGGGTTAAAAAACGAAAAACGAATGGGCGCAAAAGTACACGGACCCATATTACTAATCAAAAATTAAGTTTTGATATATTTACGGTAGGAAATTTACAAAATATCTTCATGGAACATGATCTTTACTTAATATCCTAATGATTTTTGGCATAAAAGAAAAATCTATAATTTTGACCCATACAATGTATTTTTGGCAATTGCTACAAATATACCCCAGCGACTTAAGACTGCTTTTGTGCTCCAGGGTCACATATGGTTAACTATGTCTGTCTATTTGTCGGTCTGTTAGTCTGTAATCGCTTGACGTTTGTGTGATTTTTTTTCTGTGTATATCTAGCTAGATAGATAAACAGCTCATTAGCTGTCTGTCTGTTGGTCTGTCCTGCTAGACTTTATCTTTAATTTTTATTTAATTTGTTTGTCTTTACAGATAAACAATTATCTATCTTTCAGACATGCTGGGGTCTCATATCAAGGAATAGTTAGTTAGGCATTAGCTAACTTGCGTATGGACCGTTACTAGGGCTGGGTTTTGACACAAATTTCACGATTCGATTCGATTCTCATTCACAAGCTTGCGATTCAATATCGATTATTTAGGATATATATCAGGTACAGCACATGCCAAATTTTCTCAAGGAAAAAAAATCTCTCAACTAATGCTGTAAAATATACATGAGAGTCAGTTGGTACTACATTACTATAATATTGAAGGTTAAAATTTACTGATTTGTGCTGTTCAACTGCTTAAATAGCACTTAATGAAGTTTTTATAATAATTAAGTTGCAATTACTTCAGTTAGGTTTTTATTTTTTATTTTTAATATACACATTTAAATAGTGGCTGTCATAAAAACTTGAACGGATTTATTCAAACATAAATAAAACATTGAAGAACAGTAAAAAAATTATAATGAATGTTATATGGTGCATATATTTAGCAAAATTGTGTTAATGTGGAGGAGATCTGATCAGTTCACGTGCGCCTCGCACTGCTGCGTCTGTTGAACTGATGTGCTACAGCGATCTGTCACTCCACATTAAACAGCACCAAAACGGCATTTATTGTTTGAATACTGCAATACAATGGACAGAATTAAAAATCTGAGACTTTGTTTCAATTACCAAAGCACAATGCTTATTGCGATATGTTGGATGGGAAGTGCCCTTCAATGTTCAGTCCATTAACTGAAAACAGGCTAGACTAATCGATTCTTGGGATTTAAGAATCGATATCGTTTCGTAATGAAAATCGATTAAAATCGAGATATCAATATTTTTTACCCAGCCCTAACCGTTACTGCACACTGAAAGGCAGTTTATTGCACATAAACATAGTCAGTTATGTCCGAAGTGAACATAAACAGCTGAGAGGAATTTGGATGTGTTGATTACAGTCCTCTTGAGAAGTTCATATAATGAGTTTGGTAGTCGTAATTATGACATCCAGTGCGTTCATGTCATTTGGTCGGACCTTTTCTACAACAAATTCAACAAGGTTTTTCAACTCCACATTGACAAAATGACTAATTTAAGTATATTACAGCAGTTTATGCTGTTAATTGAACCATTAGGTCTAAATATTGTATTGTAATTGTATAATACTATCACTGTATCATTGTGTAATACTATTTTCTGTTGGGTCAGACACGTTTTATCACTCATATGCCCCCAACCTGAAAACTCTGGGCTTGTACATGTATACATGTACTGTACAATTAAATTTTTTTTTATATAAAATAAATTTTACAAAATATTTTAATCCAAAATTGATGTAAAATTAAAGCCATATGTCTATATAAGTTATGTTCCAAATTTGAAGTTGATATATACTAATCGATTCTTGGGATTTAAGAATCGATATCGTTTCGTAATGAAAATCGATTAAAATCGAGATATCAATATTTTTTACCCAGCCCTAACCGTTACTGCACACTGAAAGGCAGTTTATTGCACATAAACATAGTCAGTTATGTCCGAAGTGAACATAAACAGCTGAGAGGAATTTGGATGTGTTGATTACAGTCCTCTTGAGAAGTTCATATAATGAGTTTGGTAGTCGTAATTATGACATCCAGTGCGTTCATGTCATTTGGTCGGACCTTTTCTACAACAAATTCAACAAGGTTTTTCAACTCCACATTGACAAAATGACTAATTTAAGTATATTACAGCAGTTTATGCTGTTAATTGAACCATTAGGTCTAAATATTGTATTGTAATTGTATAATACTATCACTGTATCATTGTGTAATACTATTTTCTGTTGGGTCAGACACGTTTTATCACTCATATGCCCCCAACCTGAAAACTCTGGGCTTGTACATGTATACATGTACTGTACAATTAAATTTTTTTTTATATAAAATAAATTTTACAAAATATTTTAATCCAAAATTGATGTAAAATTAAAGCCATATGTCTATATAAGTTATGTTCCAAATTTGAAGTTGATATATTAAAAAAAAAGGTTTCTGTGAGATTTTATTTAGGTGTTATACCAAAAATAGCCTCCAGGTGACACCCAAGCTCCTTTGAATTTTTTTATGCATTTTCCTGTCGCAAATTTATGCATTCAGACCTTCCCAACGATATGCATTTTGTCAAGATATTAACGCAATGTCGGATTTCAGAATGGTTGAATTTTGAGTTTATAAGGTTTTAAATTATATCTGATTTATGGTGATTACTAAAATATGTGAAAGGGAAAAATGAAAAAAAAAAAGAGTGCCAAGCATCACCACGCATCAACGTGTCTCCCGCATGAGAAGAGTTTCTTTGACGGGGGAAGGATGTGGCCACTCGTAATTCATTCCATAAATAATAACCAGTTAACTTTGTTGAAAGGAACAGTTTTGACACTATATCATTGTTTGTTTATGTTGTTGAGGGTGTTGCGCAGTGATACACACACAGAGCCACTGAGTGAAGCGGTCAAAGCGGTGCTTTATCGTGAATAACTCACAGCTGTTGACCAATCAGAATCCAGGACTGGAACTAACCGTTTTATAATACGAATAAATGTTTATTTCTGACAGTTTACTTGTCTTTAGTTAAGTTAGTTAGGCCTGCCATTTAAAATGCTGGCATTATAACAACCTTATTTCCAGCAAAAATGACTATACCATGATTATATATCGTGAAATAAAATGACTCCTATTGCGGTTTGGGTCATATCACCCACCCCTAGACATAAACAAAGATCAGTCTGTATGTGTGTATCAATAAAAGACTCTTAGCGGTCCGTCGGCTTTCCCTGGATGTGTGTGTATCAGTGAACTTTTCCTTGAATCGTTCTCCTTCAGGATGAGCTGCGCACCGGTGAGAAAGCAGGGGTCCGGTTCAAGTTCATCAAACACCCGGAGTACCTGAAGGTGGGCGCCAAGCTGCTCTTCAGAGAGGGAGCAACCAAAGGCATCGGCCAGGTCACCAAACTACAGCCCGCGGCGTCCCAGTACCAGCAGCAGCCCTGATGCGGCGGCACCCATCCGGCTCCTCACGCTCTCCAAACACAGCCTGAACAAGCAGCTCTTCTCACCGGATCGCCTTCCTCGTATCATAGACTCAGATCTCCACTCGCAGTGTAAATGTCTTTTAACTCTGTTTACAGTCATCCAAACAGCTGTGTGTTGTTAGCATTCAGACGGTACTGAATAACACTTGTGCGGCCTTTATAATGACCGAATCCTCCAGCCATTATTCACTAACCAAAGGACAGAGATTGTGAATTTAAAGACACCGTTTTTTCTTTAGGTAGTTGATCCTTTTTATTACCGATAATCTCGTGGCAGCTACAGTTGTGAGAGTGTGCAGTCATCGCTCTGCTGTACCAAACGCCAGAACCCGACCTCCACGTCTCTGATGTCTTTTTTATTTATTTTAGTGTTTTGTAAAGAGGTTTTTTACTCCTCATCAAGCTTTAACAGTACACCGTGTGTTCTGCGCTCTTTCACCATCGCTGCTTCTGAGCGCATCAGAAGTGCCTCTGCCTCGTGTCTGCCTGCACTCCAGTGCTTTAGTAGCTCAGGAAAGCATTACATTCACACAGCACTAATTATGCAAAGCAGTCCTTTAGTCCTGCTCTCTGTCGCCTTTTCTCTCTTAGGTCTCTAAGCTGCAGTGACTAGTATAGTGTGCTACTTTTAGAGGCCTCAGTGTTTCTCTGAACACTTGGTTTGGTGCTAATGCTGTCGATTGGCTTGTTTTTAGTTGTTGAACCGGGCTCTGTTAGCTAGTTCTGGCCTCAGCGCTGTCCTGTAACCACCGCATGCATGTTTGTCTCGGTACTGAATCACATATCAGGACACACGCTGTGTGTGACGTTAATGCTCAAGTTTCTACTGTATCACTGTTCTGTGTGCAATTTTAGAAGAAAAAAAATGTATTGAACCAAAGAGTACATTTTTATAGAATGTCAGAGAATTCTGATGTTTTAGTTACTTAGATTTGTAATAATTTCTATTCATATGCAATTTTTTGAGTGACCAAATGTCACTTTTCTGGCTTCACATGCTAGATGTTTGTTTTTTTTTTTTTTTAGATATTTTTAAATATTTTAGCCTTACTTTTTTGGTGAATTGGGATTTTTATGTACAAATGTTTGTATATTATGATGTACATAAATAAAAGTTTATTACAGTTTATGATTGACAGTGATTGCATTGTTTGAGCTCGTCTCTCACGGATCCAGTGGAAAGGTGAGCTTTCTTCCACCGGTAACCTACAGATGATGCAAGACGCTGCAATCCAGCCAAACTCCAGCCTGTTTTCTATTGACCAACTCAAACTCAAACGGGACAGTTGATGATAAACACTTCGTCTTCCACACAGTTACAAGAAGTGAAATTCACCTCACAATACTGGCTTCCTTGGAAAATATGAGCAAAGAAGCCTGTGAAAATAAATGTGCTTCGTTTATTCTTTTGATCCTTCATTCCAAAAATGAAAAAATCTAACATTTCTTTGAAGTAAAATAATTTAATAGTTGTGTTGTGGGGGGAAATTCTCATTATGAAATAAATGGTTTTCTCCAACACACTGTGGAACACAATTATTAGCACCCCTAGAAATTATGAATAAAGTCTCTCTGAAGTATATGTTCCCATTCATGTTTGTGTATTTTAGAACACCAGGGTGACTAGGAACATGATCCTGATCTATCCTCACATAAAAATATCCGTCCAAAAGTGTTTCAAGCCTAAAATAAGCGTCAAAGTGGAAAGCTACGCTATGCTAGTGAATAATTGTGTAGGATACTATTTTGTCCTGCTCATGTGAACGCATTTCATTCATCACCCCCATATAAACAAATTGAAATTGAAATGTAAAAATGTATATTTTTAACTAAATTCAGCCTTAGTGAGCAGAAGAGACTTCTTTCAAAAACATTAAAAACCTCAAACTTTCGAGCAGCAGTGCACATGTAACATTTATTATAATTAGGCTAGTTTGTGCAATTGAATATAGCTATTTAAATTGATCATTAAAAATCAGACAGACTGTGTTATGTTCTGAAATTGTTGCTAATAAATCTGTCAGGGGAAGAAAGGTGCAAAAGTTACCTTGAGGGGTACAGCAGCCCGTCACTGGCAGCCCTTCATAAAATCAACACTGGTTTTACTACAGTAACCACACACGACTATTTACAGACATGTCGAGAGCACAAATCACTCAATCTTTTAGTGATCGTGAAAATGTCTTCACATTTAGCATATTAATATATTATATTATTTAATATTAATAGCATAGCACTCATAATGACACACTGCTCTCCCCTGCAGGAAAGTACATGTAAGTTCAAGTGCATGCTTTTAAAAGTAATAAATATCGATATCTGTATCAATACCCACCCCCCTATTGTCCACACTGTAAAAAATTATTGTGATTTTAACAATAAAAGACTGTGAAAATGCTACAGTAAAAACCTGTTAACTGGTTAACGGTAAGTTTCCATACTATATTCGGTGAATAAATGTAATTACATTTAATGTAATTTTACAGTAAAATACTGTTAAAAATACGGTTTTTGGAAGTGAAAAAAAAGAAAAAGTCATTGTATAATTTACAGTGA
>NW_015623663.1:371151-377234 GCF_001515625.1 Sinocyclocheilus rhinocerous
ACAGTTGCCGGTAATTTACCGTAAATGTCACACATTTTTTTTTTTTTTACAGTGCAGCCATGACTGTGTTTCACAGGAATATAAAGATGAGGAACACAAAGACCAAATTCCCTTAATCATCCATCACAGAGAGTAAAACCAAAGAATGTAGTTCTGATGCAGAACAAGACTGTTGAGCATCACAAAATAGAAAGTGGCTGTAAGAAAAGAGCTAAAGCATTAAAAATCCCCATTTCCACCATCAGAGCAATAATTGAGACGTTCAAATCAAGTGGAGAGGACGTCTGTCTATATCAGCTTATTTCATGGCTAGGAGGAGAGTTTGAGTGGCCAAAGACTCTCCGATGATCACAGCTGGAGACCTGCAGAGATTAGTTGAGTCTTGGGGTCAGAAAGACTAACAGCACCTACATGATCATGTGATGTTTGGGAGGGTTTCAAGACAAATCCAAGAACAAACTCCAGTATACTCAGCTGTCAGGCACGACTGGATCTTCAGACGGGACTGGCTTCTATGGTCAGATGACACTTAAAAAGCATGTGTACTATGAAACATGCATGCTTTAATCTTCTTATTTTTCTGCCGGAGGTCCTGGACGTCTTGTTCAGAAAGATGGCATCATGGTTTCTATCAAAAAAATAAAACCTGTCTGCCTCCAGATGATCCAAAACAAACATCAAAATCAACAGACATGTGTCACTGAGCACAAGGTGAAGTGGTGCCCTCTAGTGGTGTGAAGTAAATCATGGTAAATAAGTGCTGTTTATAGGAATAGCTCACTCCAAAAAAAAAAAAAAAAGAACATTTGCTGAAAGTGTCCTCACACTTAGACCATCCGAGATGTAGATGAGTTTGTTTCTTCATCAGATTTGGAGAAATGTAGCATTGCATTACTTGCTCACCAGTGTATCCTCTGCAGTGAATGGGTGCCGTCAGCATGGGCGTCGCTAGGCCATTTTTAGGGGGGCTTTTCAGTCCCCTTTAAATTTCATCTGAAAGCGCGGCGGCGCAGAGCGCGAAACAGAGGACAAGGTGTGTGTTTATCGATAGATTGTTATAATATCTGCATCTGTGCAGTTCTTTGTCATAAATACAGTTTACAAAATGTCACTGGGGAGCAATCGGTTTCCCATCTACTGTAAAGTTTCGCTCCGTTCACCCCTCATCACACCACAGCTGTTTCCTCCAGCGAAAATGTAGCTCTTAGCAACATGATCGTTTTATAAAGTATGTGTTATTTTCATTTGAAAATTGAACTTTCAATATAAAACATATTACTGTGCATGTGGCATTAAAGGGGTCATAGGATGCTACATGCACTTTTGCAAGTTGTTTGAGCTGAAATGTGTGTTGGCAGTGTGTACACAACCACCCTATAATCATAAAAATCCACCCAGTGTTTTTTTTTAAAAATCTGGTTAAATGTTTACCCCTTTCTCAAATCGAGCCGTGTGGAAAATGGGCATCCTATGACCTCTTTAACTACCATAATCATGCACAGAAATGACTGAAGACAGTGACAGACCTACTTTAGCATAGAAAGAGGTTTGTTTAGAAATACAAACAACGATTACAGGAGACTATAAAAGTGATAAAGTACACACTGATGCGCTTGCAAATATCTACAACACCACAATGTGAAGGAAGCAGAAAACGTCATTTTGGCACTTTGAAAAAAAAAAAAAAAAAGATGAAATCATGACTAATCAATGCGCCCGTGTTTAGTAGATTTAGTAGAAAAATGGCTTTTGAACACAATATTACGTAGAACAACGTATTTATTCAAATTAAACAGGAAAATTTGAAAGGCACAAATATTTCTCATCAAAACCCGATCATATAAAAAGCTGGTCAAATGAAAGTGCAGGATGAGACTGCTGTCATGTCTTTCTGAAGAAGGAGTCCAGTGTGCCGCTGTTTCCCTGCACTCGTACTCTCTTAGCCTGCGGGCCGCTCCGAGTCTTCGTCCTGCTCTTCTCACGGGACGACTGCGGCGCTCCGGCCGTCACGGGCCCGTCGCTGGAGGCCGAGGAGGACGAGAACGACTTCTGCAAGTCCAGAGCGAAATGATAGTCCATATGTTCAGGCATTTCCCAGACCAGCACCTTCAGTCCACAGCGCTCACACGCGCTCACATCCTCACGGGACGCACCAGACGGAGAGGCCGTCTCGCATCGAGCCGAATCGCTCCGGGCTTCAGCCAGTACTGAGCTGCTGTCTGCCAGCTGAAGCTTCTTTCTCTGGAAGAAGGAAGAGATGCCAGTGGCTTTCTGAGGAAGACTGGATGACACATGTTCATCTTTACTACCTTCCTCCACTCGCTGTTTCTTCTTCTCAGCGGCTTTCTCAAACAGAGACTGGATGGCCCCCGGGCTCTTGGGGCTCGGCTGTGTTTTGGGGGTTTGTGTAGAGGCTAGACGCGATTGTGTTGAAGGTGCGTCACTGGACAGGAAGCCTGCTATTCCTCCGGACGAGGATGAGGGAACATCGCTGAACTTACTGGCTGACAGATGAAGACAAGTCAAAGCAGGAGACCTAAGAGAGAAACATAATCAAGACTTACAGAAATAACTCACTCGACTAGGGCTGGGCGATAAAACGATGTCAAATTGAGTCGCGATAAAATGTATTACAATAAAGATTAGCTTGTGGCTAATAGGCTAACTCTGCACATTCTGCGTGTCTCTGTGTGAATGAATGGCGCGGTTTCATCTGATACATAAACTCAAACAGCTCACGGAGTCTTCAGCGTCTGCGTCTCAATATATGAGACATGAACACATGAACTTCATCTCCAGAGCTGCTCAAAGAGTCACTTCACAAGCTTTACTTTGAGAAATACTACCATCAAATACACACTGACACTGAAAGACCTTCACAACGGCCCGTCAAAATAAAAGTCCAGTTTAACTTGAAGAAATTATGACATAAATATATTAATATTGTATACTAAAATGTGATTTTCAATTATTGGTAAGAACAATAGTAATATTTAATAATAATACTTATAGGAGTATCATACAAGCAAGGTATTTCTTCATTAATTTGAAAAAATTTATTTGACAAAAAATAAAATGCAATGTTTTGTTGTAAATTACTTATTTTCATTACATTTTAAAAGACTGATTAAATTGTATACGTTTTATTAATTCATTTAATTAGACACCATTTTTTTAAAAGCTAAATTTGTATTGAATCCTAAAACACAGAATCCAGGAAAAAATAAAAATAAAACGGAAAACAGAATTTAGGGGAAAATAACACTGATTTCACAAGGATACCTAAATGAAAGGCAGGGTACGTGATTTTTCAAAAACACTTTAGAAAACTGATTCGGGCCGAATAGCAAAACAAACTTGTAGCCAATCAGCAATAAGGGGCGTGTCTACTCGTGATGTGGAGGAGAGCGCGTTCAGTGCATGGGACGGACATTAGCCGAGCCGAGCGACAGAAAGATAGAGATCGTGGATAAAAAACAAAAGAGGAAAACGTCTGCGGAAAGATAAGGCAAGAAGTAGGACCCGTGTAAAATATTGGATCAGCTTTCCAGTGCTGGAGAGAACTCAAGGAGCGGAGGCCTGCGATCGGACGACGAGGTTGCTTGGTTTCTTCTCAATGGGTGAGTAACACCGTGTCTACAACAGCTAAAGTCTGACTACACTGGACGCGATCAAACGACCGTTGAAAACCATTTGAAATTTGTGTCAGCACGTCATAAATAGAACCCGGCAGCAGTTTTCTGTCGGGATTTGTTGCGCCGCGCCACTCACGTCCGTAGACACGGTGTAACATTGGTTTTGCTTTGTTTCACAGAACTAATCGTTGCCTGGGTTGCGTACGTATATGAGGGGTGGAGCTATCAAAATAGGGGCAAGACCCTTTTGGGGTAGGGCCGTGTTTGTTTTGGTGATTTCAAATATCAACATTGGCTACCAGAAATAATTTACTCTGCCTTTAAAAGGTAGCTCTGTGGAGTTCAATTGTCAACAAACTAATTATCCTTACATTCAATTTCAAGGTCTAAAAAAAGTGTTGAAAGCATTTCCTTCCCCATTAATGGTAAATTAATATCATGATAAATATTGATATTGTATGATACGGAAAAAATGTTTATAATAATATTTTTGGCAATATCGCCCAGCCCTACACTCGTCTGCTGGAACAACATTAAGATCATGGGTTTGATGCCCAAGAAACATACACTGATAACATGTGGCTTTAATTGACTGAAAGATCGTTTCAAAGCAATTTCACAGTAATAAACTGTGTAGAGTTCATCAAAACAAGTTTAATTCAGCGATAAGCAGCTCTACAGGAGACAATAGTGTTCAATTGAGCTCGAGTCACTTCAGTGTTGATTCAGTTCAGTTCTTAGGGTTTGTGAGTTGATGAAAAGCTAATGATTAAACCATACACATTTAAAATTAAATAAAACGTTATTTTTGTTTTAAAAAGAAAAATTACTAAATCAAGATTTTATTTGTTTATACGTCGTTCGACCACTAACCAGCATCAGAGAACCATGAACATGCCAATGTGATGTTAAAGTCCTCATGAAAGTTTCAAAAGTTTTTTGGCTTTTAGTTTAGTGTGAATATTTTAGCCTTATGGTTATCTATAAATAATCTAGTCTAGTGTGCTTCAAAACTTACAGATTCTAACATCAGCCAATATGGATCAACGATTTTGATGACGTCACCCTGCACTTCAGCTTCTCATCAAATTTTCTGTCCAATCAAATGCTCTCTAGAATCCGAAGCGTCCCGCCGTAGGCTGCGTGCCCACCGAAGCGTTTTTAGCCAGCTGTGAGTGCTTGCGTTTTTTCAGTTGAGATGCTGCGGTTGCTATGATACAGAATATCCGCTGAAGTAATGTGGCAGATGCATCGCGAATGAAATGTTTCTCCAAGCTTTATTTTTCATAACAACAATGTGTAGCCCAGCAATTCCATCTAGTAAAAGACATAAATACTCGGAGACAAGCAATATGAACTTCTCCATTGTTGTCCAGTCATAATACAAGCGTGACTTTTGGACTTTATTAGTCCCGCCCCTCCTTCACTGTGATTGGTCAGCTGACTAAAAAGTGACAGTGATGAGTGCTGCTTCTTCAACTCTCTGTGCCGAGAAAAAACGCCCGAGCGCTCGGTGTGAAAAAGACGCTCAGCGTGCGGCACACTCCTGGCTTTTTAAAAAACGTGGCGCTCCCCTTTAAAACAAAGGAAAAAATGTGCCAGCCTCGGGGAAAAACACTTTGGTGGACACTCGGCTATAAAATAAATAAATAGAGACTGAAGCGGCAGCTGAAATCTGTCACTTGCAGTGTTGCCAAGTCCACGGTTTTTGTGCTACTTTAACATTGTTGCTGAGGGTTGTTTGTTTTTCATGTCCGCGGGTTGAAGCGACCCCAATAACGTGACATTTAGCCCCGGGAATGTGAATTTTGCCAGGGGAACCCCAACAAAAAAAACGGGGTTTCTCATGCGCACGCGATAGTCTGTGTATTTTTTTATTTTTGGAAAGGTCCCTTTAGGGCCTCCGTAGATTTTTTTCCTGTGGGTTAAAGGTTTGAAATAGTGCATAAATTATATTTGACTGAAATGCTTGTACTGAAATATTTGGCATTCTACCTAAGATAAAACTGCCTAAATGTTAAGGTTTGTGAAGGAGGGCCACTGGTAGGAAGCCTTTGAGCTCTGCTTATGATCAATGTGCATAACATTGACTGTAAAATATGTGTTTTAGGTATGGAAAGGACATATTTCGGGCTGTTTTTGACTGGCATGGTTTAGTTTTGTCACGCAGACCTGGCAACCCTGGCTGTATGGAGCAGAGCAGAAGCTTTCAATTTAGTGTAGGTACGTTTTCCATCTGAACTAAATTATTTGTATTTCTATAAAAAAGAAAAATGACAGTGGGGATGGGGCCGCGGTGGGAAAGTACTGGAATCTGTGTACAACCGAACACTGAGTAGCACCGGCTACTGCAGCAAGCCTAGTGTTTATGTAACTCCATCATTCTTGTTATGCACCAAATTGCTGGACGGCGGGATTGCGGGACCCGTAGGGTTGGGTACCGAAACC
>NW_015623663.1:378929-387276 GCF_001515625.1 Sinocyclocheilus rhinocerous
CCACCGAAGCGTTTTTAGCCAGCTGTGAGTGCTTGCGTTTTTTCAGTTGAGATGCTGCGGTTGCTATGATACAGAATATCCGCTGAAGTAATGTGGCAGATGCATCGCGAATGAAATGTTTCTCCAAGCTTTATTTTTCATAACAACAATGTGTAGCCCAGCAATTCCATCTAGTAAAAGACATAAATACTCGGAGACAAGCAATATGAACTTCTCCATTGTTGTCCAGTCATAATACAAGCGTGACTTTTGGACTTTATTAGTCCCGCCCCTCCTTCACTGTGATTGGTCAGCTGACTAAAAAGTGACAGTGATGAGTGCTGCTTCTTCAACTCTCTGTGCCGAGAAAAAACGCCCGAGCGCTCGGTGTGAAAAAGACGCTCAGCGTGCGGCACACTCCTGGCTTTTTAAAAAACGTGGCGCTCCCCTTTAAAACAAAGGAAAAAATGTGCCAGCCTCGGGGAAAAACACTTTGGTGGACACTCGGCTATAAAATAAATAAATAGAGACTGAAGCGGCAGCTGAAATCTGTCACTTGCAGTGTTGCCAAGTCCACGGTTTTTGTGCTACTTTAACATTGTTGCTGAGGGTTGTTTGTTTTTCATGTCCGCGGGTTGAAGCGACCCCAATAACGTGACATTTAGCCCCGGGAATGTGAATTTTGCCAGGGGAACCCCAACAAAAAAAACGGGGTTTCTCATGCGCACGCGATAGTCTGTGTATTTTTTTATTTTTGGAAAGGTCCCTTTAGGGCCTCCGTAGATTTTTTTCCTGTGGGTTAAAGGTTTGAAATAGTGCATAAATTATATTTGACTGAAATGCTTGTACTGAAATATTTGGCATTCTACCTAAGATAAAACTGCCTAAATGTTAAGGTTTGTGAAGGAGGGCCACTGGTAGGAAGCCTTTGAGCTCTGCTTATGATCAATGTGCATAACATTGACTGTAAAATATGTGTTTTAGGTATGGAAAGGACATATTTCGGGCTGTTTTTAAACCATTGGCATGGTTTAGTTTTGTCACGCAGACCTGGCAACCCTGGCTGTATGGAGCAGAGCAGAAGCTTTCAATTTAGTGTAGGTACGTTTTCCATCTGAACTAAATTATTTGTATTTCTATAAAAAAGAAAAATGACAGTGGGGATGGGGCCGCGGTGGGAAAGTACTGGAATCTGTGTACAACCGAACACTGAGTAGCACCGGCTACTGCAGCAAGCCTAGTGTTTATGTAACTCCATCATTCTTGTTATGCACCAAATTGCTGGACGGCGGGATTGCGGGACCCGTAGGGTTGGGTACCGAAACCCGGTACCAATATGGCACCGGTACCTATGTAACCGGTATGTACTAGAACCGAATCCGAACGCAGATTTCAGTGCCTCATTTCGGTGCGGCTGAATGGATTCGAAAACGGTAAAACTCAACTGTTTAACTCTAGGGGAGTTGGAAAATTAGCCTATTTTCAAAAATAGTGGAGTGTTCCTTTAAGTTAGCATGCAGCATGTGAGCACAGCAGTCTATTGCAGGAATCGAATCTCACACACAATCATGCCATTTCAGAGCATCGTTTCAGTGTAGTTGAAAATATATTGTTTGTTTGGCTCTTATTTACTTTTTGGAGAGTGGAGGGTCAGAGGAATCGATCGAAAGAAATGTCCTGAGCTTTCAACCTTCACGTGTTACATGACCTTCAGCGCCACTGAATGCTGTGATTGTGTCCTCCTAAACATCTCAAGTACGATTCACCCACGTTTAAGTGCTGAAGATGATTGCTTTTCAACTCTTGACGCCGCTGTCACTTCCGCGGTGTGTTTACCATCTTCAACATCATGCTGCATCATGGATTTCCACTAAAGCTAACAAAATCAATAGTCGCTGTGAATTGGTTTTCTGTCTTTTTTTTCCAATTAAAAATGGAATGGCTTAGTGCTTTCTGACTAAAAGACAATATATATATTTGCATTTGTCCTTTTATTTTGAGTGCAGATTGCAAGCAGTATGAATTATCAAAGAGGATAACATTTTCCCTATATCAAATCGGCATTGCAGGACACCTTTAAGAAGTGTTTTAAAACAATTTAGCTTATTCTGATGCAAAAGGCACTTAATCCAAACCTAAAGTGACCCGTATCATTTAACATCACAAGTGACTAAACACAATATGACACTAAAACATCTTCTACTGCAGACTAAATGAAGAAGAAACTGACTAATCGTATTGTGGTTAATCAGAGTGAATATTCTGAGATTAATAACCAAGATATAGCTTGAAAAAAAGCATCAAAATTACATATTCCCCCATCACCGTATTTTAAGAAAAGATGGTGACATTTAACCAACACTGTATTATCAACAAGTCCTTTAAGGAATGTCGAGGTTTTGAAAGGAATCTGAATGAAATGAATCTTGATGGAATTCATTCTGTTTGACATTCTGCTCTTGTATTGATGTCTTGAGGTGTTTTTATATCATTTAACCAAAGACTGCTGAGATGGGCACGTTGCAGTACTGTTTACAAACTACATAAGAGCCCCATGTTTTACGCCAAATCTACGCTCGCTTTCCGAAAACTCATTTTCCCAGTCATAATGGAGTTGTGTTTAGTGGTTGCTTCTCAATCTTGGTTTTCAAGGCAGTTGTATTGGGATTGCGTTTGGATTAAAACATAAGATATAGAATCTCTCAACAACAAACACAAAACCAATATGGAATGCTGTTAAAATACTGTCACTTAAGGGAAACATTCATGGAGCGATTTTTATCCTGCACCAGCAAAGAGTTGCTTTTCTCTGTTATGTGATTGTGCTGTATTTATATGTGACCCTGGACCACAAAAGTCTTAAGTGTCAATTTTTTCAATATTGAGATTTATACATCATCTGAAAGCTGAGTAAATAAGCTTTCCATTGATGTATGGTTTGTTAGGATAGGACAATATTTGGCTGAGATACAACTATTTGAAAATCTGGAATCTGAGGGTGCAAAAAAATCAAAATATTGAAAAAATCACCTTTAAAGTTGTGCAAATGAAGTTCTTAGCAATGCATATTACTAATCAAAAATTAAGTTTTGATATATTTACAGTAGGGAATTTACAAAATATCTTCATGGAGCATGATCTTTACTTAATATCCTAATGATTTTTGGCATAAAAGAAAAATCAATAATTTTGACCCATACAATGTATTTTTGGCTATTGCTAAAAATATACCCCAGCGACTTAAGACTGGTTTTGTGGTCCAGGGTCACATATAGAGAGCCCATGCTATGTAACATATATTCTTTTGTTACATTTCATTGATTTTTTTTTATTAAATGTATTAGTTAAACTACTTAATGTCATATAAACATCCTGGTTAATAAGTGAGAAAATGGTTAACAGTTATAATTACTGAAATCAAATGTAACATTTAAAACAATTGATTTTAGGGTTTTATTCTGAATTAATTTATTTAAATAGACAATAGATTAAATGAAGATAAATATAATTATATTATCAGCCTTTTATCGGTTATTGGTGATAACATAATTATGAAAATAATTATCAGCTCATTTGTCGCTTTTTGCAGTAAGTGTTAAAATCTTTTATCTCCAGTTTAAAATGCCGAGGGCGGGGCTATCTCTTTGTCCAGCCAATGGCAGATGGGGGGCGTGTTTAGAAAAACTGGTTAAAAAGAGTCATTCATTTTGCAGTTACTCATGGCTCAGAAGTTGAGCACTTCAGGTTTTATCTACTGTCGTATTCCATTAATAAGCATTTCTGAAAGTCTAGAAATTGTTTTTCATCTCCAAGTGCCTTTTGTTTCCTTGTTTGCTAAAGTGAAAAGCTCATGGTTTTGAGTATATAGAAAGCTGTTCTCAGTGTGTGTGTGTGAGTGTGAATATGTGTGTGTTTGTGAGTGTGTATGTGTGTGTGTGTGTGTGTGTTAATGTGTCCAGTCTCAGGGCCGCTGTGAGATCATGTTGTGTATTGAGAAGATTCTGAAGGGTTTAGGTGTGAGTGCCGTGTCCTGTCACAGAGACATCTATAAAGCTGCTCGCACATGTCTCACTGATCGCTCCATGGCTGTGCGCTGCGCTGCCGCAAAGGTACTGGACACTCAACCCCATGCTTCAGTTACTAATCATATGGAAAAGTTAATAATCATATGTATGTTAGCCAAACATGCATTACTTGTTGACAGAAATAGCTTTACATTCACAGCTGACTGAGGGAAAATACACATTTTGTTCTTTATTGTTAACAGATGCTTAAATCAACCACAATTCAGTTTATGATATTCTTATTAACCCAAAATATCTGTAAAATATTTTAAAATATGGATCCTAAGTTATTGTACTATTTCCAGCTAAAGGAGGAAGCAGGGTAAACACTTATTCTTCTTCCATCTAATAAAAAATATGAAAATATTAATAGAATTTATTATTCTAAAAAAAGCTAGTTTGAAAATAATGTTTTGGTTTTAAAGTTTGTCCTAGTCTGTTCAGAATAACTATCAATGTTTGAAGTAAATTATATAGTTATTTATGTATGTATGTATTTATTAATTTTTTTGTATTGTGTTCTGGGGTGTGGTGTGTCTTTGTTGTGATGAAAAGAATATTTAAAATATTACTGTATGTTACTAAATATTACTATAATCATTTACTATAATAATTTTTTTTCTCTTTTTATCTTAACCTTTGTTATATTTGATTGTATATTGTATATTCTTTTCCAATCTGTGGGTAAATATTGCATATAAATGTTGTGTGCTTTATGGTTAGAGAAAAAAAAGGTTAATAACAAAACTTGAAATCAATACCAGTAGACTTTATTGCCTATTAATAAAGTTAATTTCTATTATAATGACTATAATAGTTAAAATTAAGTTTTTCTATCAGATTTTGTCCCAGTTTTCCCCAAATTACTATGAAGTGGTGAAGTTAACTTTATTTTTTTGATAGTGTCTTCTGGAGCTCCAGAGAGAGGCTGTCTTCCTGTGGTCCACAGAGCTGGAGAACGTGGCCACTCTTTGTTTCCGAGCCTTCGAGGGCTCAAACTATGATGTCCGAGTCGGCATCTCAAAACTGCTTGGCACTTTATTAGCGTCTGCACTGGAGCCCAGACAGGCCATAGGTGGGTGGATTTTATTCAGCAATCTCAGAAACATCTTCAGAGGACACCAAGCTGATCATTTACCCATGGAGATTGTAAAAATCATTCCCTCCTCTCCTCGGTCACCCACATACTGCTTTTCTTTTCCTCAAATGTAATGCTGATCTTTCCCCTCCCACTCGATTCCATCTGTTCTATCATTTATCCCCTCACACTCTCTCTCACGCTTCTCTTCTTTTCATTCTTCCTCCCCTGTTCCTGTGGGTTTGCTCTCAGCTCCGAGGCCAGGCTCCAAGCGCAACTCCCTAGAGGAGGTGATGGAGCTGCTGAGTTCTGGCTTCCTGCGGGGTGGAGCCGGCTTCCTGCGGGCCAGTGGAGACATGTTGAAAGGGATCAGCTCAGTCAGCAGAGATGTGCGCGTGGGCATCACACAGGTCGCTCACCCTCCTACAGTCCTTCCCTTGTGATCCGAATGTTTGTGTTTTGAGCCACAGCATGACTGGCTTTATGTCTAGGGTAAAAAAAAAAAAAGAACAAATGAAGGTTATATAATATCAGAAAAAAAATAATTTTCTCCCTTTATTTATGTATCAGTTATCTGTTATGCAGAAAAAAGTTCTTCTACATAGAAGTTATTTTTAAAATGCATTTATTTTATGTTATTTTATTTTATCCATTTCAGTTTAGTAATTTAAAATGAATACCACTTGTTCTCTCTCTTAAACAGACATGTGTGGTGTTTGTGTCCATTCTGGGTGGCGTGTGGCTGGAGAATCACTTCTCCTGTCTTGTTTCTCTTCTCATGGTGTGGGTGTCTCACGCACGGGCGACGCAGTACCCCGCAGATGCTGTCTCCTGCCGCTGTTGTGTCTCCTTCATACTGCGGGCCACTCTTGGCACTTTGCTGGGGGAGAAGGCCCAAATCGCAGCTGCCAAAGAGATCTGTCAATTGATCAGCAAACAGAAGAGGGTTGTGGGTAAGAAACTCGACCGAGGGCGAATATTTAGGTTTTATTGGATATTGAGTTGTAATTTTTTAAATGTATCCTGTGTTTCTGTCAGACGCAGCTCTTCATGAGGGGAACATGGAGACACGTGTGAGTCCTGCGGATGTCGCAGCTAGTCAGCATGTGCTGGTATGTGCCCTCCTAGAGCTGGGCAGTCTGCTACAGGACTTGAGCTCCACTGCCGCCCCACTGCTGCAGGACACCAGCATAGGTTTGTCATGCAACTCTGGGCACCCCATTAAACATATTCAAAGGATGTTTAGATACTCTATGGAGGGTGCATACAGTTTAAGCACCTCTTTTTACATGCATTAGTGGCATGTGGTGGTGAAAAATGCCCCAAATATTAAAATGTAATGACATAAATGCCCCTTTATTTGACAAAAATTCTTTATTTTTACTTACTTATTTGTTTTGTTTGTTTGTTTTATGTTTTGTACCATTGATTTACTGTACACTACTGTTCAAAAGCTTTTTTGTAAAAAAAAAATTTCTGTAAGAAAATACTTTTATTCAGCAAGGATGCATTAAAGTGATCAAAAGTGATAGAAAAGACATTTATAACGTTACACAATATTTTTATTTCAAATAACTTTCTGTTCATCAGTAGGGTTGGGTACTGAAACCCGGTACCAATATGGCACCGTTACCTATGTAACCGGTATGTACTAGAACCGAATCCGAACGCAGATTTCGGTGCCATGCCTGAGCGATCGATTTAAATATTTGTCCTCTGGTTCTCCGAAACGGATGTAAGAAGCATCATCACTGGCACCGCACGTGAAAAATAATTTCCCGACTGAGAAAATGCACGTGAACTCAAGTCGGAAAGCTCTAATACAAATCCAACAAATATTTGTAGTAACGAGATTGTCCATGTTGTTTTCACATTCTGACTTAAAAGCACAACTCGGGAAATGAGAGCATCGAGGAGTGCGTGAATGCAGTAATTACACTTGCTCTGATGGCAGCAGGTAGCCTTCCGTTAACTAAGCTAAACATGCTTAAATTAAAATGCCTAAAGCTAAATTTCCCTTGTATTCACATTTCTAAACCTGTTGTCCAACAAAAGAGAAAATTATAACCTTTTGACTCCACAACATCAGTCAAATGCTTCCTTTTGTGATCTGATGAGGCTTCTTGTCACAGAATGAGGCAGAAAATATGTTCCATATGCTACTTTAAAAAGAATACATCGATTAGCAATAAATTAGGGTGACCATACGTCCTCTTTTCGCCGGACATGTCCTCTTTTTGGACCTACAAAAATGCGTCCGGCCGGGATTTATTAATTGCCCAAAATGTCCGGGATTCGGCTGTTTTCTTAATCCCTCTCCCGCTGAATCTCTGACCATTGCTGCCTGCTCCCGCAACATGTGTTTCGCCCCCGCGATTTTCGTTCCATCATTTTTTGGGGGAATTTTTATTTATTTATTTTTTAATAAGTATCGGTTCAGGCACCATTTAGGCACCGGAACCGTTTTAAAAGTATCGATTTGGCACCGGTATCGAAAAAAATACAAACGATACCCAACCCTAGGGATCCGCACTATATATTTTTTTGACTAATATATTTTACCGCCCACAGTAAAGGTAAAACCGCCCGCTCCCGTGGGATTTGCGTTCCGTGGGATCCAATCCCAATGCAGCCCTCTAGCTCAGACCACAACACGTATCAGAGCCAATTAGACTGTGGCCTATTTCTGACTGTGTCATAAGCTTTCAAATGCGGCTTTACCAAGTCCAACCAAAGCCTCTGGCCGAGCTATGATGTAATCTAAACACTATTGGCAATAAACATTTTTTTTTTTTAATTTTAAATAAATAAATAAAAAAAGGGGTGGAGCTGCTCTATATTCCGCCCTGTCTTCCTGTTTCAGTTGAAATTTCGTCAGCACATTGAATAATGCGGTGCATCTCAAGGCACTTCAGTGGACCTTTACATTTGTGAAATATTAAAGGGGTTATATGATGCTGCTAAAAAGAACATTATTTTGTGTATTTGGTGTAATGAAATGTGTTTATGCGGTTTAAAGTTAAAAAAACACATTATTTTCCACATACTGTACATTATTGTTTCTCCTCTATGCCCCGCCTTTCTGAAACGCGTCGATTTTTACAAAACTCATCGGTCTGAAAAAGCGAGGTGTGCTATGATTGGCCAGATATCTAATGCGTTGTGATTGGCCGAATACCTCAACCGTGAGACGGAAATGTTACGCCCCTCACCATATTGTGATGCC
>NW_015623663.1:387465-430153 GCF_001515625.1 Sinocyclocheilus rhinocerous
TGTCTGCATTTGTGATCGAAGAAATGACAAACAACAAGTGCTACTCTCTACACTGCTCAAAACTCACGTTTGAATCGTCAGTGTCAAATCCTTTAAATATGAAAACGTACTTACGTGAGTCAGAACTGCCGGCATTTTAGTCTAACGTAACTCTCCCAGGATCAGTAAACAGTCTTCCATAAAATGTGCTGCACACATCTGAATATTTGGGTTGAACTGTTCTGGAACGTTGTTGTAAATACAACTTAACCACTGATTTCTAGTCGTGTCCTCTTTTGGAAGACCAAACAAAGTCGTTTCGCTTTCACAACGAAGCACACAGCGCCTTCACGACATGGCGGTGGCGGCAACAACAATACTACAGCGAGGATAAAAGTTACGCCTTCTTTCTTTGTGAACATTTGGGCGGCTTTATGCAAATCTTCCCACATAGTGAGGTAGATATGTGGGGGCGTGTTCGAACGAGCCGTTTTAGGGGGGTGTGGCTAACTCTTAACTTTTATAAAGAATATCTCTTTGGATTTGAGACTTTAGTCTTTGCAACTTTACAGATCTTCTTTATGCACCAAGAGCTTGTAACACTCTAAAGAGAAAGGAAAAAATGAAATCGCATCATATGACCCCTTTAACTTACAATCTCAGAGGGACTTCAAGTAGTTCAGCTGACAAACAAGGTTTGTAAATCTCTTCAACAAGCATCTGAACAGAATTTAAAGTGTCCATCTGTCCCAGTAATATAATTTGATTAAAAAAAGAGATTTTAATAGCATTACAATGACGGTATTATCTGGATCTGGATCAGACATCGGCTGCGGCTGGTACTCACCACGCCTCCTGGTGGCTTCCTGCGGTGTTGAGGCTCTTGATGATGGCCAGGCTGTCTGAGGTCATCTTCACAGCGTCGTATCGAACAAGAGCACAGCAGCGAGAAAAACTCCGATCTCCAGCCTGCTGGATGCCCACCGTCAGCTGTTTGGCCACCCGCCCGTTCTGTAGACAAAACAACACAGAAGCATTACATATGAAGAGAAGAAACACATCGCATCGTGCGGTATTAGTGATTCACGATTCACTGGATGAACCACTTCACCAAATCGGACTGGAGCTTTTTGCGGCTCGAGCAGCACAGATCTACAAGTTACTCAATCAAAACTCACACTCCAACTTGAAATGAGCCAAAAAAGGGGCGTATCTGGTCCTATGATGAATGAACTCATTCAGTGCTCCAGTTTGACAATAAAAAATTGTTGACAAATATTTTTGTTATCGAACTGTCATTTGATCACATATGACCTAATGTAAGGACCTGCAATAACAGTGTTTGACCAGTGGGGTGCTGTAGAGCAAGACTGTAATTCAGCTCTCCCGGCAGCCGAACCAGACGCAGCTGAGAGCGGCATTTAGAGGAAGATGTAAATATGAACTTTCTTACCTCTCAATAATTAAATAAACACACAACAAAAATGACAGCGGTGAGAAAACAGCAGTTAAGAAAGTATCTGATCGTAGCGAGCATCTCATTTTGCATGGCAAATATATTTATATGTATTGTTTTAAAAAAATTATAATAATTGTAGTTGTACAATATATATATTCAAAAGCTCTGAATGAGTCTCAGTCAATCAGAACTATTTATTTGTTTTATAAAACAGCATTACTTCAGTGATAATGGACTCACCATATCTCGGTCTTTGTTCAGTCTTTCCTGTAACTCGAGGGCCAACTGATGAAGCCAGTGCTGCACCTGCACAAGAGAGCGAGTTACACCAGAGCACAAGCATCTGTGTTGACACTAGGGATATGCCGGTATCAAATTCTCATGTTGCGATTAATTGCTAATGCTTTTATCACGGTATACGGTATTATCACGATGTTGAAATTAAGGTGATATATCGCATTACCGAATACCGGCACAAGTCTAGTTGACACCAATCTCACTTCCCCATGTACCTGCTGTTGTGTAGCCAAACAGGTTTTTCCTGGAAAGTTCTTGCTGCAGCCGATGGATTTGGGAAGCTGTCGAGGCTTCACGGGCTCAAACTCGATCCCTCGGCACAAGTCGTACAGCCACGGCCTGAGGAACAGAGATGAGATAGAGTGTAACTGGAAAAAGATATATATACTACAGAACTTTCTGTGACTTTTTAAGACTGTATTGATTTCAATGAATCTCTTTCAGACATCTCTTCCGTCAGCAGGTTTTTCTGAACGGCGCTTCTCACCCAGTCTTCTCTCCAAAGTGCTGCTCCAGCTGGACCTTGCTGAACTGAGTGAGATCTCCGATGTTTTCCACCCCCAGAGTCTCCGTGACGGACGTCCCCAGCTTCCCTCCCAGATTACGACTGAAGAGCAACCACACAAGCATTTACGGCCCATCTACGAGAATTATAATATCATAGTACTGGTGATCCACTTACATTTTCCTGATGGGAAGGGTGCTGAAGAGTTCAGGAACGGATCCCAGTGGCAAAACTGTTTGGCGATTGGGCTTGTTTAAACCACATGCTAGTTTGGCTAACACCTACGAAAAAATACAGTTTTGATCGACTAGTGTTGAAGATGCTTTCCTCTCATTCATGTGAAGGTTTGAATGTTGCATTCTGGGACGCACTAGCGTTTGCCTGTGGTCATGTGTGTTTCGTACTACCACTAAACGCCGTTTCAGTGATTGTAAACAATGTCACGTCACATTTATCTCAGAAAAGACATTCTATGAAGAAATGAAAATTCTAAAAAAAAATTCACTCCATTTACTTAACCAGTTTAACGCATCTTTGAATAAATCTCTCATGAAAAGAAGTTATGACAGTCAGTCACCATTTAAATGTTAAATATATTTCAACAAGAAGAAGAGCATAATTATATCATAACATACTGTATAAGAACTACTTTATGTACAATTTAAATGTTTTTATAAACCGGAGAGTTCCGGCCCTTGATTCTGATTGGCTGAGCCACGTTCGAAGCTGTTGTAAATTACTCTACAAACATACACCTTTGTTTACTTCTGTGTGTTGCTCGGCAACCACTTTGTTGCAACCACAACTGTTTCTGAGGAACTACATTGTTTGGTGGAAGAATACTGTTTTTATTAATATCATTACACTTTATTTGCTCAGTTTTAGTCTGTGAAATCTTACTACGTATATGGAATAACCGTTTTTAGGGATGTTCATTTCGGTTATTTTTCCTAACCGACGCTCGTTAACCGCTAACGACAAGATTATTTAAAATTAGAATTGAATTAAATTAGAAAGGATAAGTGTCTGTGACCCGTTAAACATGCGCAAAAAGCAGCAAACAACAGAACATGAGGATTCACATGGTCTTCATATCACATCACGCACCTGCAGCGCTTCTGTGAGCGGAGAAAAACATCATAAAGCTAGGCTATATATATATATATATACACACACAGTATATATAACGAATAAATAGGTCTATACTAGAAACATATTTTTACTTAAATAATAAATTAAGAAAACTAAAGAAAAACTGTAACAAGTAGCCTAGTATGCAGAGTTTCGGTTCATTTTTGTGCTGCGCGAAAGGAAACAGTAGAAAGCGGCATCCTATTTTTCTTTAGGCTTATTTTACAAAAGCACAAAGATTTGTTTTTTTTGTGAATGTACACAAATAAAGGCAAACCTTTTACAATTCCGATTACCTTTAAGACTAAAGCCGTTAAGGTTAAGTGTTATCACTGTACCGCCGTGATGTTACGCAAAACATTGTTTTACGTGGATATTGGAACGCGAGTGAAGTACATAATAAACAATAATTTGCCATTCAAATACATCGCGAATACGGAAACATTTGATTTTGTGTGGAATGAGAGACGCAACGTTGGTTTCAGTTTCGTTTTAACCTAAATTAATTCGTTTTGGCTTGTCGTTTATATTGCTATAGCTTCTTATATTTTTAATTCTTGTTCTTTTCTAAATACTGTTAATTGAAAGGATTTGTTGTGGAGTGAGGGGAACAGTGTTTATTATGTTTGTAAACATTTCGCGTCGGCATTAGGCCTATTTCTGAATGAAACAATAAAATGCGACTTATACGCAACTTATGTTTTTTTTTATATGCGTAGCGTATTTTAACCATGCAGCAAACCGTTTTAAATATTTTGATAAATTACTGAAAAAATAAATAATTAAATGACTTTTTAAACCGTTTAACTGATTGTATTAATCTTGTATTAATTGTATTCTTACCGTCAATAAAATAAACATCCCTAACCGCTTTATAAAAGCAATAAGCCCCGTGAAGCCGTGGTTTACAGTGAATTTATAACAGCTAACTGGGTTTTTAACAACGCCCCTTAGCTGTTATAAATTCACTGTAAACCACGGCTTCTTGGGGCTTATTGCTTTAGTATACAACTCTGTTTTTGAGTGTTGATTTTTATATCTAACAATGAATTACAATAGGATTTGAACATTTGACACTTGGCATTTTGTACCTGATATACATCCATGAACCGATATCGAATCTAACTGAGATCTGAATCGAATCAAATGTTTGTGCATCAGAACTGAAGAGTGAAGTCTGTGTCCTAGTTACTGCTATTCAGCGCTGACCAGATCATCTGAATGAGAAGTGAAATGTTTCCATACAGCAGACCTTGTTGTGCGAGATGCCGGCGGAGCAGCGGAATCCAGTGTGTTCCTCCACAGCGGCCCTCATCTCCTCCACGATCAGAGCGCCGACCGTCAAACACAGCTCCGCACGCGAGGACTGACCGCTGGAGGACAGATGCCCCAGCCACTGCTGCAGGCCCCGGAGCCGCCGCTCCTCTGCACAGACACCAACACACCGCTCGAGCGCTCGAGCCTTTCCAATGCAAATAACAAGGGATCTGCTGCCACACACCTTTATCAATCGCTGCGTTCTCACTCGGATCACTGGTGCTGGTCTGTGGAAAGCCTTGAGCGTAGGTGCTTTTCAGCTGCTGCGGCGTAATGTCCTGGACGCTCATGTGCTTCAGTCTGTCCTGCACGCTGCCGGTGAGGTCCATGTATGCCTCATCGATGCTGGCTCTCTCTATGACAGCGAAGCGAGACATCACCTCGATCACCTCCACACTGGCCTCCCTGTAACTGTGCACAGAAACCCTGTCAGACAGCGGCGATCTAATTCAACCCAAGAAACCAATGCAATTGAATTGAACAGTTGACCCAAAAATGAACATTTGCTGAAAATGTGAGAAATGTAGCATCGCATCAGTGTCTCAGCAATGGATGCTCTGCAGTGAATGGGTGCCGTCAGAATGAGAGCTGATTAAAAACATCACAACAACCCACAACAAGTAATTCACAGCACTCCAGTTCATCAGCTAACGTCTTGTGAAGCCAAAAGCTGAAACAAATCCATCATAAAGACGAGTCCTCAATCCATAATATTGCTTTCTGCAGTGAAAAACTCGTCTCATCTGAATCAGGAGAGAAATATGCACAGATCAAGCCAAAACAGCTCTAAACAAAATTGCAGGTGGATTTTGATGTGACAGCGTTATTATGGAGTCATATTTTAGCCGATTCAAGTTAACGATGGATTAGTTTCTTACAAACACGCAGCTTTTGTCTTCACAAGATGTTAACTGATGGACTGGAGTGGTGTGGATTATTGTGATGTTTTATCAGCTGTTTGGACTCTCATTCTGACGGCACCCATTCACTCCAGCGAGTGATGCAATGCTACATTTCTCCAAATCTGATGAAGAAACTAACTCATCTACATCTCGGATGGCCTGATGGTGAACACATTTCCAGCTAATGTTCATGTTTTATTCCTTTAGTGATCTGAACACAGCTATGAAAGACACGTTAGGAGGATTAGACATCAAATCAAGCACGTCTGTCGTAACTGGGGTTTTTTTTTTTTACAAATGCATGAAACCAACATGAATAGAAAGATTGCATTTCCAACGTGACACGTGCATTTTAAAAGTGTCCCTTTTCCTCATTTTGGACGCCCTATGTTGGGACTGAACAGCGTAATACCCATAATACATAATACTTACGGGGTGAGGTCAGCCTTCCCATGAGCCTCTCTGACTCGGGCCACCTGTAGATCAGGACACAGCCTCCTGGCATCATCTGCCCACATGTTCCTGCTGACCCCATCAGCTCTGGCCTCATAACTCACTGCTATAATGCTAACACAACACATGTTCAGTTTCAGGACACATATCCAGCTCGTTATTAATAAAGCAAAGGAACCCAGTTTTAATCATCACGACCATTTTCTTGACATTTAAGCACACAATTACCAAATGACAGTGCTAGCAATCAGACAAATCACATTATGCTTAATTCTTTGGACTCTGAGACTCAAAACAAATGAGTTATGAATAACCGCAATGAAAATTCACCTTCAGGTTGTTTACTGTAATTTGTTTTGTGGCATTTTCTTCAGTGCATTTTGAGGTAATGCTAAATTAATAATGGCATTTCAAGAGAAAACATTGAAAGTATATATCTCTGTAAATATTTTTTACATGACAACAGAACGTTGTTCTGGCCTGTAACGCCTCTCTAATAAAAGGCAATGTCACTCTGTAACGTTACGTGTCTCACCCTCCGCCTTTCCATGTCTTGTATTGCGCAACAACGCAGGGCTTGTTTTTGAGCTCGGGATTGATTCTTTGCTCCACTTGCACATAGAAGCAATCCATGTCCACCAGCGCGATCACTCTGTCCTTCCCGATATCCATCAGATTCAGCACAATCCCTGCTGCACCTCACTCCAGAAACACAGCAGTAACGCTTCACGCGCTCTTCTTCTCTCCTCCGAGCATCGCGCGCTGAGGCTGATCACCGCCTCTAGTGGACCAAGACTTGTGTTCCGATTTGATTTGTTCAATTTTTAATGATTTTATATTTTACTCATAATACATAATATTTATAACGTGTACAGGATAAAATAGCAAAAATAAATTATATATAAATTATAATTTATATATAATTTATTTAACAATAAATTAAATAGAGCTCAAAAACAAACCCTGCGTTGTTGCGCAATTATTTGGGACGCACTATTTGACTAACTCTAGCACACTCTATTCTAATTCTATTCTTAAAAAAAACACTTGTCCCTTTTAGACTTGCACTCTATTCATTTGCTGCTTGTTTTCTTAAAAAAAACTAACACTTGCCTTTAATCTTTCTGTATTCTATCTGTTTTCTTTTCATTTATTATATTATTTAAAAAAACCTTGCTATGTGTGACTTGTTATAGCACTTGTATATCGTTGCTCTTTTGTTGATTTTGATTGCTTCCATTGTCTTCATTTGATAAAAGCATCTGCTAAATGACTAAATGTAAATGTAATAAATGCAAAATCAATTTGTATTACTGCATTTTTATTTTGTTATTAAACATGTACGGGTAGATAGTCAGACTGACAACTGACCATATCCGTTTTTTTTAAGTATAATGTAACTTAGGAAATAAACTACTTGAATACTTTGATATAAACCTGTGTCAATTTTACACAATGACTCTAAAGTGTCTTTATAATTTGGCTGTCCACACTAGACGCGACGCGACAGAATCAATCAAATATCCCAGCCAATCAGAAGCGTGTGTGGGCGGAGCCTCTGTGGAAGCGCACTGCACTCGCGACGAAATGGATAACTTTATTAGCTAATTCATAAATATTAAGGCTTTTTAACATCATTAAATGTACATACTGAGTGACTGTTGTTAACATCTTTGTCATGGAATACACTCGTTGGTTAGCAGAGTCCACAGTTTTAACGGTCATCTTTGCTTTAATTTATTTTCAAGGTCTGAGGTAAACTATCGTTGCTTTCAGTTTGGCTATAAGGTCACGCAATATGATATTTAAACTCATATTAAACACATTTAACTTTGAATAATTCAGATTATCTACTGTCATGTTGTTGTTCCAGCCGCGACGTCTCGGAAATAGAAACCGTTTCTAAATTTTCGCGTCGCGTGTTGATTGATCCAAGCACATTGATTGACAAAAGGAAGGCAGACTGCCACATGCAGTGCCTCATTTGGATGTGTTTGAAGTCTTGGAGCTCGACTTCCCTACGTTTCTCCTACAAATGGGCCTTGAGCTTGTTTGGAGGTTCTAGCAGGGGAGCGCAGCTACTTCTATACCAACGATCGTCCGCCGGGGGATCTCGTCCTCTTCCACCGAGCGCAGAGCTTCGGGAGGGACACACATGGACCGGTGAGGGAGGAAGGGGACACCCGCCTAGCCAGCCAGATCAGCCGAATCAACCCTAGCGATCAATGGGGTGACAGATGAGATTATCTACTGTCATGTTGTTGTTCCAGCCGCGACGTCTCGGAAATAGAAACCGTTTCTAAATTTTCGCGTCGCGTGTTGATTGATCCAAGCATTGATTGACAAAAGGAAGGCAGACTGCCACATGCAGTGCCTCATTTGGATGTGTTTGAAGTCTTGGAGCTCGACTTCCCTACGTTTCTCCTACAAATGGGCCTTGAGCTTGTTTGGAGGTTCTAGCAGGGGAGCGCAGCTACTTCTATACCAACGATCGTCCGCCGGGGGATCTCGTCCTCTTCCACCGAGCGCAGAGCTTCGGGAGGGACACACATGGACCGGTGAGGGAGGAAGGGGACACCCGCCTAGCCAGCCAGATCAGCCGAATCAACCCTAGCGATCAATGGGGTGACAGATGTCGCAGCCAGATCGCCCTCACATCCGAGAACAAGCGTCCGCTCACGAGGTATATATACCTCAGACGCGAGCGTGGTTTCTCTTCGACGGTAACCTCACATCAAGTTACTGCTTTCACACGTACGCGATACTTGCGCGATCAAATATAGATGTATGAAACACGACATGAATACAAACGGTGTATTTATTCGTTTATTATACTCTTTTGAAACTAAAACAGTTGGTATTTCCCACAATGCTTTGCTGCCCCGTTTCACAAGACTGTGATGACGCGTTTAACGGTCACCAGCATCATAAATCCTCCAAAGTTTTTCATATTTGTATTTTTTTTAAATGTATGTACATTTATAACAAACACTATCGTGGAGTTTTTCTTTTGCTATTTGAGCGAATGGGAATGCAAAAAATATATTTGTGGTGCTCTCTCATTCACGCTCTTCAAGTTAAACCAACTATGACGACTTCCGCTGCTGCTGAGAAACCCGGAAGTGTGAAAAAGGTCCATTGGCGTACGCAAACTGAAAGTAGCTGTCACACAGTGGACTAAGATTATTTAGTTTCTGTTAAATTTATATATTAAAAAAAGGTTTGAAGTGTCGCTTTATTTCGTGAAAATGTCTGAGAAAGTTGTGTTGCGTTACTTCAACGGAAGAGGAAAAATGGAGTCGATCCGTTGGCTTTTGGCTGCAGCTGGAGTCGAGGTTTGTTGCGCGAAGTCTGGAGAAGTTTTTCACGTCGATGCGATTAAATGGAATTTACGCTACATACATATTTAATAAAAAAAAGTTGCAAATAGTATGCATGGCAAATGACATTTGTGAATGTGTCTTTACAGTTTGAGGAAGTGTTTTTGACCAAAAGAGAGGAGTATGAAAAACTGCTCAATGGTATGTTAACTAATCACTAAATTCCTAATCGTGTTGTTTCATGACCGTATATAATAACGCAATCCGTATGTTTAATGTAGATGGAGCCCTGATGTTTCAGCAGGTGCCTTTGGTTGAAATAGACGGGATGCAGCTCGTGCAGTCAAAGGCCATCTTGAATTACATCGCTGGAAAATACAATCTATATGGAAAAGACCTTAAAGAACGGGCTATGTAAAAGTCAACTTTGTTTATGAAAAGTGTTTTGTAATCGATATGATTCCAAGTGGCCTTGCTTTTCCGCCACACCCAAGCAATTGTCACTGAATGCATGTTTTTGTCCTGAAGGATCGACATGTATTCAGAGGGTGCCAGCGATCTAATGGATATGATTATAATGCATCCTTTCAAACCAGCTGAAAACAAACAGATACACCTCAGTACTATAGAGCAGAAGGCCACAGATCGCTTTCTTCCTGTGTTTGAAAAGGTACCGACAGCTCTGCCGACGACTATTTATTCTCATTTATCCCATGCATGATTATCCACATGGTGCGTTTCTGGTTTGTAGGGTCTTGCAAACTCTCAGTTCCTTGTGGGAAACCAGTTGAGCCGTGCTGACGTTCACCTTCTTGAAGCCTCTCTGATGCTTGTTAATCACCAATTAATCTGCAAGCTTCCTTTTTGTTACAAGATTAAAGCGGAGATTCTAAAACCAACAGATTTATTTGGAATGTTCAAGATGCAACTTGGTGATTACAAAATGATAATACTGTGACATGAACACAGCAGATGTCGGGAGAAAGGTCCCAGTGTGGTCTGTCCACGAGCACTTAGAAGATCAAAAGCCGCAAAACCATCAGGAGGCTGAAAACAGAAGACCGTCTGATTGAGCATTTACACCGAACCAGCTCTCAGTGCTTTGACACATCTGCACCTGTCAGTGTAACGTAACATGCATTTGCTTTAGCTATAATATTGATCTATTGGAGCATATAAAAAAAATCATTCTTCCTAGTGTTAGTGTGTGAAAACATGACTTCTGTAAGTCACCCTAAAATGAACACTAGCATAATTTACTCAAATGCCACTGAATGTCATGGTATTTTTTTTTCTTACTATTGAAGTCAATGGGGACCAGCAACTGTTCAGTCACCCACATTCTTCAAAATATCTTCGGTTATGTTCAACAGAACTAAACTCAGGTTTGAGGGCGAGTAAATGATGACAGCATTTTACTTCTTGCATTAAATATGAATATGCTTGGCATAATTTTAGCTCCATCAGCCAGCCGTAGTCTGAACATATCATCATTCTTCTTAACGCGAGAATTTATATATTTTTCAACTGTGATTCTATGAACGCCGGACATTTTCATTACACAAACTTTAGGGATTTACCTCAGTCCCGCCATGATTCCTGCAGGCATTAATTTTCCAGATTTCCTGAATCTCATTCCCATCACAAGTGTCAGTACACCGGCAGCAGCTAGTGCGGAAAAAGTCATGGAAAAAAGAAGTTCAAAGCCGATATATGCAGAGTATTTCTGAATGGTCGAGATTAGTGATTGTATTTTTATACTTACTTAGAGAGGTCCAGTAATCGTGCGGATCATTTGTTATTTTATATGCTCCATATGCAGACACACTTCCAAAGAAGAGTCCGGCAATTAACGACACCACACTTCCTGCAGAAGTCAGTCATTACATTAAATATCCCCATCAATCCCTTACAATAAAGTACAGTGATGTTATGGGATGGATATAGATTGCAGACAAAGTACGTCTAATAAGCGTTTAAAAGAATATTATGGCTTTGCAATTATATTCCAATACAAATAAAAATGGTGCATAATGCTTAAAACTCTATTAGCACAGTTAACAAATACCTCTTCTTTTATAGCCCATGAATCCGCCCAGAGCAAGAGCTGCAGCATAGGCAAAGCCCAGCCAGTCCACTGCCATTCTGTGCTAGAAAACAACATGCACAGATTAGAAGTTAGATTAAAAAAAAAAAAAAACTGTGATCATATCATCTTCTGACAGCTGCACACGTTCCCTTTAAAGGATGCATTAAAAACAACAGCACAGTTAACAAATACCTCTTCTTTTATAGCCCATGAATCCGCCCAGAGCAAGAGCTGCAGCATAGGCAAAGCCCAGCCAGTCCACTGCCATTCTGTGCTAGAAAACAACATGCACAGTGAGGGAATAATAACATATACACACTACAGACATAATCACACAATACAACAATCCGAAAATACACAGTCAACAATACCATTACCAGATATCGCGAGTGAATCGCAGGTATTTCTAAGAAAATAGCTGGAAATGAGCTGCTTCTTCTTCTTCTTCTTCTAATAATGTTTTATGGCGGATGGCAAACCAACTTCTAGTGCATTTACCGCCACCAACTGGACTGGAGTGTGAAGCACTAATAAGCAACTAATATATATATATATATATATACACACACATAAAAAAAAACTAAGTTCTCCTGATTAATCCTATTTCTTTAATGTATTTTATAATAGCACCATATATTTTGCCTTGTTCTGCATGCTCTTTCAAAAGCCTTAACAAATTAAATGATTCAACACCCATGTTTCTTACTTCCTTAATGAGTTTTAACCTTTCTTTTTACATTTTATTAAAGCATGCTCTATTGTTTCTGCCTGATTACAAAAAATACATTGACCCGTTTCATGTTTTCCTATATTAAACAGAGAGTGATTTAATCTAGTATGCCCTTTCGGATGCGAGAAATAATTGTATCTTCTTTCCTATTCCTAAAAACACTTCTTCTGTTTCCTACTTGCTGCTGAATATTATACACATGTCTGCCCTTGCTATCACAGTTCCATACTTCTTGCCACTTTTTGTTTATGAAGTTTAGAACCACAACGAGATCTTTCAGATCTTTCCATTTATTCAAGTTTACGGTTTAATTTACTGTGTAACTTTGAAAAATAATGCCTTTCTGAACTTAAAAAAAAACGCGTGGTTTGGTTCAAAAATGCGAGACTGACCTAAATGTATATCGATCACTCCTCTCTTCATTCTCTGCTAATGCCTCCACTGCTAAAAGGACATACCATCACAACAAAATTAACAATTTGCCTAACTCTCGCATGCTCTTTAAAACATTTTCCTCCCTCCTTTGTCCTCCTTCATCAACTCTAACAGCTGACGACTTTGCCACATTCTTCATTAATAAAATTACAAACCTCAGTGCACAATTTGCCACACCACAAACTGTCAAACACATCTTACCAGCAAACAAGAGCTTTTTGCTGAAGTTGACTGCAAATGTTCAAATTAAAGCTGAATATAATCATTGAGTTTTTAATATAGAAAACAAGCACACAGGGAACACTGACAGATGTAATGGTTTTCATTTCTACGCATGTAGACGTTTACCACTTGTACGATCAATATGCAAATGTGTGTTTTCAAGAGAATCTGTTTTGCTCAACAGTGTCCCCCATAAGGACAACCTGCCGGTCTCAAACTGACAAAACACTCTGAAAGAAAGACAATACTGATACGGTTACCATATTTATTCTTGAGAAGGAATATAAAAGGAACAGCAGATTGAAGGATGCAACCGGAGAATATCGATAAGACAAAAACGGGCTAATTTTGGCATGGCCGAGAAGACGCCTCAGTCTTTCCGGAGCGGCACGATCTCCTCTCGAATGCCTTCCTTGGTGATGATGCAGATCTTGAGGGCATCTCCGGTGTACACGTCCCTCTCAGCGGCCGAGATGAACACATCCTTCACCAGCTGCACGGCCTTCTCCAGGGTCAGGGGAAGCTGCTCCACGTTCTCCATGTTCTTGAACCCAATCTGAGACAAAAACAAACTCATTTAAGACTTCAAGAAGAAGAGGTCTGGCAAGACATATCAAGCCTTTCTCAGCTGGCAGTTCGATTTAGCTCAATAACACCAGTCGTACACATTTGCTCTGCTTATATTCTCCATGAACAAGAGTGTTAACAGCAAACCAACGGGTCTGAGTTTGAACATTAAGCCCAAAGTATACTTCGCTTTTGTATGCGTACACTCGAATGCGTAGCCTTTCAAACTATACTCTATTTGATAGCATGCGTGAACGCAGGCAGTCGCCACATGCGCTCTAGAAAGCGTCATCTTTGTCCAGTGTCTGCGCGGTTTTTCTCCAGAAGTTATGAGTGATAAAAATATCTTTGTACTCTTTTAACCCCTTAAGTGCCACCGGCCCACAGGTGGGCCCAATGGATCTCTTTTTTTTTTTTTTCACATATTTTAGTAATTATATATCATTTGAAAGCTTAAAACCTCAGAATTCATCCTGTGAAAACCATTTTTAAATCGGACATTGCTTTACCATGGAAATTGTACTTTAAAATCTTTTTAGCAGTCTCCTCCCCTTAGTGGGTGGAGTCAAGTGTCATATTTTCAAAATGCATTTATAATCTTGACAAAATACATATATTTGGAAAGGTCTGAGTCTCAAGATTCTATATTCGGTGGTTATTGTTTGATAGAAGTAATATTGACAGAGAAATTTAGACCTTCGTGACAGAAAAATGCATCAACAAAAATTCTACAGAGTTTGAATGGCACCCGGTGGCTGTTTGTGGTATAATGCCCTAAATAAAAACTCACAGGAACCTCAATTTTTTTTTATATCAACTTCAAATTTGGAACATAACTTATTTAGACATAAGGCTTTAACTTTATATCAATTTTGGATTCAAAAATATTTTGTAAAATATTTACTTTATATAAAAAATCAAAAAAATGGGTACAGTCCATTTTCTTTACAGTAAATGTAAACTTCTATAACTTTTTGATACTTTAATATTTTGAAATGATTCCACTTCTGCAGTAATCTGCAGATTGTCTTCTTAAAAAGAAGTCCAACTTTAGGTCTGTATTCCAAAGTTTTCATGAATTATAATAATTTAAGTTTGGATAGTGCACATTCAGAATGAATCAGAATCAGAATCAGAATGAGATTTATTGCCAGGTATGTTTACACATACGAGGAATTTGTTTTCGTGACAGAAGCTTCCACAGTGCAACAGAATGACAGTGACAGAACAAAAAACACAGATAATAAAAAATAAAAATAAATAAATAAACATTCGTAAAATAAACGTAAAATAAACATTCACGTCTATGTTCAAAAATGGGGGGGTGGCACTTAAGGGGTTAAACTAAAGTTGTGTCTCTCTCATAACAAACTTTCACAAGCGCTAGTCAATGAGGCCGTCTGTTGTTGTTCTGTCTCTTGATTTTTTCTACTGTGAAACAGCGGCCCAGGCCAGTGCTGCCACCTTGTGGAACAACTGATTAGTGCAAAACAAATCCAGCGCGCATGTGACCTGTACGTACAAAGTTTGTGCAGTTACAAAAATCGGTTTGTGTGCGTACAGTACGCACATACCATTCTGGAGATGAAACTTGCGTCAGGCACACTTTATACGGACCCTCACATATGTGTAAAAACTAAAAACCGAAGTATACTTCGGGCTTTACTTTCATTTTAAATGCTGAATGAAAAGATGAATCTCGTGAAAACATGTCCAGGGTGCATTTCACCTTAAAATTAAAAGATAATTTGTATTTTGCTCAATGAAAATGAAGCCTTTACGACTTTTTCAAAGGTGACATTTTCATGACAATTAATCACAGTTGACAAAAACCAATATGTGACCCTGGAGCACAAAACCAGTCATAAGGGTCAATTTTTCGAAAGTTTCGAAATTGAAAGCTGAATAAATAAGCTTACCATTGATGTATGGTTTGTTAGGATAGGACAATATTTGGCCGAGATACAACTATTTGAAAATCTGGAATCTGAGGGTGCAAAAAAATCTAAATATTGAGAAAATCATCTTTAAAGTTGTTCAAATGAAGTTCTTAGCAATGCATATTACTAATCAAAAATTAAGTTTTGATATATTTACGGTAGGAAATTTACAAAATATCTTCATGGAACATGATCTTTACTTAATATCCTAATGATTTTTGGCATAAAAGAAAAATCTATAATTTTGGCCCATACAATGTATTGTTGGCTATTGCTACAAATATACCCCAGCGACTTAAGACTGCTTTTGTGCTCCAGGGTCACATATGATATATAAATATTTTGCGAAGTCTTATTTTTACAGTAATAAGAATTTAGAGGGGGGACAAAAATGCTAAATAGTCCTGAAAACGGTCTATATTTTCTTGAAGTAAAATACAATATCTTTCTTTTGATTGTGAGTATAGATATGACCTCTTTAGGTTTTGTGAGATTCACCCGACTGGACTGCAATGTCTCACCTGGTTGTCAAGAAGAGGCTGCAGCATTGCACTCGCAGAGCCGCCTGCTTTATAAGTGTCTCTCTGGTAAGAACCAACTGGATCAAAGCTATAAACGGCACCTCGACCTTGAATGAAAAGCAAATTGGCTATTTAAATGGACAATTCTGTATAAAAAAAAGTGTATAATAAACTGTTTATATATTTCTGAGCTACAGAATTTAAATAGTATTTCTATTAATTTTAACATGTGTAAGCATCTTTGACGATCTCCATTCCCTCTGACAAACTCACCCTCCTCATCGAGACCACCGATAATGTTGTAGACATAGTAAGGGAAGAAACGCTTCCCGTACAGGATGGTGGACAGCATGGCGGCGATAGCTCCACTTGTCATGCTCTTATTATTTGAGTGCTTGTACATCTACAAGGGAAAGAAGGTCGTTATTGAGGAAACCTACAGCTCATAAAACATGTCCTGTCACATTATCAGCACTGACTGAACATGACCTGACCAGAAAATATGACGCGGTTTTGTCGTCAAACACACCTTCAGTCTTGCCTCAATGATTTTGGTTAGCGTCAAGCAGTCCCCATGGAAACCACTGCAGCCAATCACTGTAGTGTCTGTCCTGTACGGGAATGAGCCAGAGAGATCAGGTTCATCTTCTCCATACACTTACAGCTAAATCAAAGCAGCACAGAAAGCACTGGAAGCCATAAATCAGATATTCACTATATATTTGGCCAATGAACCCTTCAGACCCGAATGTTTTTTCCACTGAGCAAAAAATAAATAAATCAATAAATAAATTATCCAGTTGAAATTTGCTCTTCTTCAGCGCAGAAATTAGTCTAAAGCCAAGATTTGTGCCAACACATTTTTTTCCATGTCCACTACAATAGACGCCAGGACAAAAACAGCGCTGAAGTGCTCATATTTTAACCGTTTCCTAACGACAGTGTCATTAGTTTAATAATCGCCCCTTATCTTACAACTCGTAAAAAAAATCTCTTATTTAAAATCTGCAAATTTGAATCAGTTCCAACATTTCAAAGAACAAATATCAAAAATCTAAAAAAAAAAATTAAAAAGAGATTTTATTTTTTTTTTTGACTGTTTGAGGCACAGCATTAGTGCTGGGCGGTATGACCAACATATTTTCTACTGATTGAGAGGAAATACTGCAGTATATTGACTTACAATGCCATTACCATTTCATTTTTCCAACTGAAAGTCGCGCTTGTGCGTGTGTGAGAGACGCGGGAGCTGATGGCAGGGGGCGGTGGATATTTGTGGCGGTCAATGTGGATATTGTGGATGAGTTCTTCTGTTAGTTCTACAGCTTCAGTTTCTGAACGTTTACGCTTAGTAACACATACAGCTGTTCCCTCACCAACAATGCCATTACCATTTCATTTTTCCAACTGAAAGTCGCGCTTGTGCGTGTGTGAGAGACGCGGGAGCTGATGGCAGGGGGCGGTGGATATTTGTGGCGGTCAATGTGGATATTGTGGATGAGATCACGTTCTATTAGTTCTACAGCTTCAGTTTCTGAACTTTCACGCTTAGTGACACATACAGCTGTTCCCTCACCACAGTGCAACAGTGAAAAGTTCAAACTAGTGTCGCGTTCCAAACGTTGTTTAAGCGATATACACCGGTATTGCGGTATTTTAAAAATTCAGATCATAACAAAAATAAACACCGGTATTCGGTATGAACCGGTATATCGCCCAGCACTACACAGAATAATTAATGGGATCTCACACACACACACTCACAGTTTGTAGCATTTGGGGGAGTCTCGGCTGTGGATGCTGTATCCTTCACTTAAACGCGTGTCTGAAGCCACGAGAGCAAAGTCTTCACCAGCCACCGCCAGCACAGTCCTGAGAAGATGAGATGAAGCAAAACACACATTATATAATGCAACAGTACAGTTCAGCTCTTTCCTCACAACTTATAGTGAGGACAGACAGGACTATTTCCACACTTGACTTAAGATTATGTACTCAAATTGTTTAAAATTAAGTCATTTAGTGTTTATGTACAAATTATATGTTCTTTGTCATCCAACTAAATGATGAAAACTAAGAATATTATGATCTGCCTTCTCAGAGTGCAGTGCAATGGCATTGAAACAAGTCTGCAGAAATCAATAATAGGCCATAAAAATCTACATAGCATATTAATAGTGCAGATATCAGCTGTTTTGACTGAGAAAGTATGGTTTCCCGTCGAATGCTGCACTGATGATAGAGGAAGTAAAATCAGCACAGCTTCGATCAATTATACCGTGCTGTTAGACTCGAGATTGGACTCCTGCGACTGAGTTTAACTCTCGGGAGTTAGCAGAGAGAAACTTGCAGAAGCAGGAATCGCGAAACAGACTTTCTAAAGAGTTAGCAGCTGAATTTCTGCTGCCCTGTTCTCTGGCTCCTGTGCTTGAGGAAGATGGAGACAGAAAGCGCCGCTTCTTACCCTCCGTTGAAGGCATAAGGAGAGAACTTATGCTCCACTGGACCTGTGTAGTGATACTCCTTCATCTTTCCATTATCTCCATAAGCCCGAGCAGAAATCATCATGAGCTCCTTCACCGAAACTCGCTGTATCACCGCAATATGGCCGCCGGAAGTTGACAGGTCCTTTGTTTCCTGTGCGCTTACGTCACAACGTTCGCAGGCACATGGTAGCTCGTACCGCCGTCTGCTGGAAGCGTCACAGGTGTGAATAAATATTCAAATTTCGAGCACCTCCACAGAGGTTACTTTAGTCAATTGTAGGCCTGTATAGGCGAAACAAGCTCCCAGTGACTCGCATTGCGTGAGCAGGGTTAGCATTCATCTGAAGACTTTCTATGAAGTAACACAAGACACTGCTATCAATGTTCATGCAGTAAAGCAGCTATTGTAACTAATATATCAGTATGTAGTCTACATAGAGAAATCCCAATGAAGCCCTAAATGGATAACCACAAAAAAATACATTGTGCATTTCTATATGTTTTAATAAATAAATGTATCTGTAATTATTCGTCTTTTGTGATGCTTGTGTTCTTTTCTTCTTCCTGTATTCCAAATATTTTAAAATGGATTCTTTATTTATATTATATAGAATGAATAGATCTCTATTTGTAACCTCTTCCACTTCCCCATCCCTATTTATTACTAGTCTATATATCTATTCGCCTGATAAATGAAAATATCAAACGAGATAAATAATAAATAGGGGAAAAAAATAACCAGTCACAAAACATCCTGATGTGATATTATGTCAAGGGATTGTCACAGAGCAACGACTCTTCACAGACACTTACATTCAAAACAATTTCCAAAATCAATACAAGCAGAAGCAATTAGGTGAGAAAGTACTACCCCTAATTTTTGTTTTGTTTTTTGGTAATACTATTTTTATTAAATTTTCTTCAAACACTTACAAGACTGACACATGTACACACTGTGTCTGTAACAACACTTACAATGTACCAAAAATAAAAAATAAAAACACTAGGGGCTCATATAACATGAAAAGTGTGATAGCACAAACCAACATTAGGTTAATACAGTACGTACTTTGGAAGCTAGATTTAATAATCCATTGCAAACAATAACAACCACAGCTGTAAGGGGTTAATATAATGCACATTAACATATATTTGAATACTTGATCCTCCTCTATTATATTGTTAATATCCCTACATTCAATAAATAATAAAAAAGGACTCCAGATTTTCTTAAATTTAGCTTCTTTACCCTTTAGAATATAGGTTATCTTTTCCATTGCAATGCATGAAGATATTTCTCTTAACCAATGAGTTATGGTAGGCCTTTCTGTCTTTTTCTCATAAATGGCAATGAGCCAATAAAAACACTAGGGGCTCATATAACATGAAAAGTGTGATAGCACAAACCAACATTAGGTTAATACAGTACGTACTTTGGAAGCTAGATTTAATAATCCATTGCAAACAATAACAACCACAGCTGTAAGGGGTTAATATAATGCACATTAACATATATTTGAATACTTGATCCTCCTCTATTATATTGTTAATATCCCTACATTCAATAAATAATAAAAAAGGACTCCAGATTTTCTTAAATTTAGCTTCTTTACCCTTTAGAATATAGGTTATCTTTTCCATTGCAATGCATGAAGATATTTCTCTTAACCAACAAGTGGGCCATTCTGTCTTTTTACAATAAATGGCAATGAGCTTTTTGGCATGTAAAATGCACATGTATCAATACTTGATTATCCTTTTTAATATTCCGGTTCTCTGGATAAATGCCAAGAATGAAAAACCCTGTTATTACTACCACCCCTAATTTAACTGCAAAGACAAATGCACAGAACACTGAAGTGCTCTCACTATAGTCAACACTTCCTACGCAACCTACAGCTTGTATTAAATGCTGAAACATGCATTTTTAGCTACTGATGAATATAAGCATATTTCGGGAAAAGAACACCATGCACATGCAGTGAGGTTCAGCTTTGGGTGTGACAGACGCCTGCAGGCACCTGTGGTTTCAGAACCTGTCCATCCAGAGAGTGTGAAGCAAGGCGGCGCTTTCTCCACCCTCTTTGCTGAAATGGTAATGTTTCCTGAGTCATGGGAACATTCAGTCTGTAAACTAATTGGTGTCTCTAGAGCTGTGTCTCATCTGCTGCCACTATATGCCTCTTGAATGGTTGACAGAAAAGCCACACCCACCAATGCAGTCCATAAACTGGTCAGCTCTGATTCACGTGAAATCGTAAGCACAGGAATCAGACAGCACTATAGTTTCTTCATGGGCGCATTAAAAGGGTGGACGTATGATTTCCCTTGAATTATTCTGATTAGGCCGTTTCAGGGCTTGAAAATGAATACGCCCTTTGATTCATGCAAAGGCAGCAAAAATGACCAGATTATTAGTCAATATAGTAGATGTGTCAGAAAAGAAAACATGCACACGATTTTATTAGCTAAGTTTGCAAGACCACAGTCCCGTTTGTATGTTTGTTCATTCTGTACATTTGTTTTTACACATGCTATATATCTTTTAGGGAGCGCTTGTAGTATTGCAATCAACACCAGGTTTCAAACAGTCTGTACATAAGACTGTACAAGTTTGTAATATAGAGGTTTACTGAATATTGATGGTAGAGTAATTGCAGAAACTGACACTTCCATGACAGGGTTTGCTTAAATTAACTTTCCTCTTAATTCATAAAATTTCATAATTTTCTTTAGTGTTCTGTGTTTATGTATTGCATGCAGTAAATACAATCTAAAGTATTAAAGTGTTGATAACTGTATTTAAAATTTAAAAAAAAAGAATTTGTTTCAAATGAATAAAATACTCTTAATCGCAAAGTCCACAAGTTTTAGGCCTATGTTAAATTCACATTTTAAAAACAAAATTGTTTCGAAGGACACTACAAACTCACTTTCTGTGTCTCACACAAACATGCATACACATGGACTTCTCACTGCCATCAGATAGAGCAAAACCAGCCACACAGTTTACATAAACAAATATTTAGGGTTGTGCCACTAGTAGCCTATTGTGTATCGATGATATAGTCAGAGAAATCACCTTGCCTTGCTATTGCTTTTGACATTATTATTATTATTATTATCATTATTATCAGGCTAGTACTAATATCTAATTAATATTAGGCTTATTTGCTGCATCATATTTCTTTTCCCGCATTTTACAGTGTTGCCTGTTTTAACCAATCACACACGATTCCGTTGAGTTTATGAATGCAGCGGCCAATCAGAAGCGTTCAGACGAGTCATCGCTGAAACACCGGAGTTTTGTTGTTCAGTGCGTGCGCTCGCTGACTGATTTCTGCTCTCTCGCGAATTCTCTCATCATAAACAACAAAGTGCAGATGTATGTGCATTGTAAGTATAAGAGATGTATTCATCATACAGTGTAGACAACTTCACTGATTATAACGGGAGTGTTTTTAAAGTGCATAAACTCGTGCTAGACTGAAGTCAGTGATGTTCTTTGATAATTTAAATGCTCGTTTTCCATAGCTGCTGTTTGAATAACTGAGGAAATTAAAGTATTATAATTAGTAAATGTTTCTATTAAATTGTTATCAGGTTAAATACAAATTCAGTCATATTAAAAATATTTTATGATAAGACATCCATATGCTACTTACTTGAAAAAAAATATAATGTGTCGTTTATACATTTATATATTACATTAGGCTGCTTTTAGCCTTACCCTGGAGTTGGTTCAATCTCCGGCTATGATTATAAGTAAATAATTCAATAAATTAGCATGATAATATCGTGTATTGGCGATAGGATAGCACGATTCTTTTCCTCAGTGAAGCTTATATAATTGTTATTAATAATTGATTGTTAAGCGCAGAGAAGCGCAGGAGGAACGAGTGAAGGAGACGCGCTGAATGAAAGCGCACATTCACTCTCTGACAGCAGGTGGCGCTGATGGAACAGCAGAAATGCAGTCGTAGCTGCACTACTTTCTGAAACGTATCTAAATCATTTAAACAGCCATTCAGATTTTTGTATTCGCTATGGTGTTCAAAGCAGCACTGAATACTTAAATACTTACATTTAATTTTACATTTTAATCTGGACTACAACATGCCGTAGATATTGTTTGAAAAGCTTTTGATTCTTTATTGTCCGGTCACACTTTTCATTAAGGCTCCATTAGTTAACATTAGTTAATTCATTAGTTAACATAAACTGCCAATGAAAAATTCTTCTAAAGCATTTATTAATCTTAGTTGATTTCAACATTTAATAACAAGTTGTATTTTTTTAACAAAGAACTTAACTTCTGTTACAGATGTTGCTCATTGTTAATGCATTAAGTAAGGTTAACTAATGAGATCTTATTGTAAAGTGTTACCTATTAATTCTTTTGAACTTTAATCCATTTGAAACAATAGTTTACTTTGTAAATTTGTTGTCCAATGGTTTATTGTGTTTAAATGTTCGATTTTTTATTATAAAACAGTTATTAACCCAGTTTTACTGAATTATGACAACATTTTTGCAATTTATTTCAAAATCGTGATAATACCGTATACCGTGCAATTATCGCAACATGGAAACTTGATACCGTCACATGCCTATGGCATTCTACAGCTCATTCACAGAAACTTCCCAGTAGGCAGATGTCATTTAACAATAGCTGTGTAACTTTTAAGGTACTGTAAAAGTTTATTGTCAATTCAAATAAAATTCTGCAGTGTAAAATGATTAAGTACTGCGTGTGTAATTGTAGTTGCCCAGCCCTGAAGCGCTCCACTCAAACAGGTCGAGCCTCTGCAGATCGGGTTTCACTGCGGGGTGGAGCTCAGGGAAAGTTTCAGATAAAGAGTGGCCTGAAAACATTCCGAGAGCTTCTTCACACTCACCCAGGAGACACCAAACAGTGCTATTATCCAAAATGTTTCGTTGTGGGATCGAGTATACGAGGTGCAGGTGGATCCTGCCTCTGCTTCTGCTGTTTGCGATTATTTTCGATATTATCGCCATTGCAGCGCAGTCTGGATGGGTGGAGGACGAGAACGCAAAGACGCACTACGCCAGCATGTGGACACAGTGCCGAGGCCGCAACGATCAGTGGGACTGTAAATCTCTGATGGAGCATCGTGAGTATTCACTTCAAGTCCTGAGAACGCCTTCAATCCAATATTTCAGACATTAAAATACAGCTCAGGTGAAAGCGGTCACCAGAAACCAAATGAAACAGGTGGAAAAGTGTCACTTTATTTAGCCTTTTCTGTATTCATTTTGGATTTTAAAAAATTATTATTCTTTTTAAAATAATACATAATAATAGGGAAAAAAATGTCTGTGTTAGTCAGGTTTATAAACTTCTTTTGTGTCAAGTGTTTTTCATTCTGAAAGCTTATGAATTCTTAATAAAGCCGAGCTTTGTTAGTTTATTTATTTTTTGTCACGCTCATTCAATTTTATTGAAATAGATAGAGATCAGCTAAATTATGATAAATAGACTGGCACGTACATTAAATACCACTCTAACAAAATTGCCACATTCTAATTTACTAATTCAGTTTATCTAAAAAAAAATAATGCTGTGGCATCAGACCGTAAAATATGTTTTAATGTCGTTTTTATTTTCTATAACATTTATTTTCTATATTTTTTCACTTTCACAGTTTTCAAAGTCTGCATCGCATTTGAACAAGTTATGACCTGCAGTCTTCCCCTTTTCTCAGCTGTTATTTTCATTAGTTTGCCAATTTAACATGTTTAAACTGAGGCCTATTAGTAGAGATCTGTTGTAGAAATAACATGCTGTAACATGCTCTTTATGAACAGTAGTGCTTCTAAATTATTCATAGCTTGATAATAGTCTACAGTATAAATGGTGATGCACTATTCCACTGCTTAGGTTTATTTGGTTAGCATTTAATCCTTCTTTAATTCTCTTGTGCTATACGTTAAGTAACTGGCATGGAAAATACAGTTATGTATAACCTATCTGAGGACTGTGGCCACAATGTCGATCAAGCAGTATTTTTATAGCAATTTCTAAACACCAAAGATCATTCATGTCTGAGTGATAAAATGACTTGAAATAGAGTTAGACCAAATAATACTAGTTGCATGAATCATATCCCCCTCAAACTCAAGCACACCCTCCTCCCCCCAGCGCTCTCTGGGTGTGACTGTATTCACAGACTTGGAGCAAAAACACATTCCTCTATCGAGTGTTAGGAAGCCAAGCATTGTCTCTACAAGTCCTCACAGCCGCACTGAGTCATGACTGATACTAGTGAAACATTGCTGTTAATGTGTAACCATGCACATTAGAACTTCTCATGGAAACTCACCTGTTGTATGTGTTCCGCATGCTCACGTTGATTAATAAAGAGAAAGTGAAGAGATACACAATCATTGCATTAACTGTACCTTGTTTACACTTACACGGTGTCTTTGTATCCCTACACTGTAAAAAAAATTCCGTAGAATTTACGGTAAAAAAACCAGCAGCTGTGGTTGCCGGAATTTTACCGTAAAAAATAAGGTAGCAACGTTTTAGGTTTTACGGGTTGAACTTAAATTTACAGTTAAATACCGTAATTTCATTAACTGATATAATGTTAATATACCAACCTTATTGAAGTACTGAAATCTGTTTTGTACCTTTGTAATACACTGATAACCACCAAATGCAGGTGGTGATGAGAAAGTCACATGATGAACCAAAGCCCATCACAAGCAGCTTTTAAATAATAACATATATAGAAGGTGCACAGTGTCATTCACACAAACACTAAACACCATCATGGTAACACACATGAAACCGAAATAATGCAATAAACATTCATTTAACAACATTAGCTGTAACACACAACCTTAATATACAAAACTGACAAGAAAAAACTAAGAAGTAACATAGTTATTTCAACAAAAAAACATCAAATTTGAAATGTAACGCAGGGAATTTCACTGTAAATTATACGGTATTTTTCACTTCCAAAAACGGTATACTACCGTAAAATTTATGTCCAATACATGTAATGTCCAATACGTTTTTCACCGTATATAGTAGAGGAATTTACCGTTAACCATTTAACAGGTTTTTACTGTAGCATTTTTACAGTGTTAAATTCATGGTCATTTTTTACAGTGTACCAATGTTAAAACTAATTTATGGCTTTGATTTTAGCTGCTGACCCACAAAGGGTCAATTTTTTTGTTTTTTTGAATATGTTAGTGTGACGTGATGAAACAAATAAGCAGCATGTGACTGAAAGTCCTCTCGGTTCTTCCTCCAGCATGGGCCCAGGCAGTCGCCGCTCTGATGATCATAGGCCTCATCATCCTCATCATCGCCTTCATCGTCTCATTTGTGGCTCTCTGCTGTAGCCTCAACATCACTCTGCTGCCTTTAATCGGAGGCCTCCTTATTTTGGCTGGTAAGACACTTTCTTACCGTATTAATCTGTTGGATATCAAGGCAACCCCTTCTGAGGAAGTTCCACAGCAAGAGCGTTTCCTTTGAATTGAATAGTTTCTAAATAATACATGGATGTTGGGGTGGGCGGTGTGACGGTATAAAGCCGTAGGAAACCTGTAGAGATTTGGCTGGACTGTGGTTGATGGATCTGCACACAGCTATCAGTGAGCAGGACGGCTTTAGGTGATTTCGGTCTTTCCGCCCTCATGTATGTGAGTTTTGTTTTGCTGTCGCTATGGGATTGAGTGTCGCTCTCACCCCTCCCCCGTCCTCTTCACTTGTATTCAGGTGAAAGTTAAGAACGGCTGTGGGGACGGGAGACTTTTGTTATTCACTTATTCATCGCCAGACTGAATCATAACCTCTTCTTTCTAATTTGATATCATCATAAATGTTTCAAATGTTCCTTAAATCCTCCCTCTTTGATTTGAGTTTCGTTATGAAATGTAAGCTAGCCTGATCTGATCTGAAAACTCTGCCTCTGTGAACTATGCCTGTTTCCGCAATAGCTCATTCTGTTTGAGATTGACAGCCTTGTTGCTGGAAGCGGCATACACAGACATACACAGTGTGAAAGTTCCCTACACGCCCAAACAGGGCTTGGCCTTCACTCACATGTCTCTGCAACACTCGCAGATACGCCCTGCTCTCCCACAGAGTGTGATGGCTTTATTGAGCTGAGCTTTAAGCTGCTGATTACACATTTTTATGGACTAAAACAAACTGGTGCCAAGTTTGTATAAGGAGCTATTTATAAAGAACTTGTTGGACACCCAGGAATACAAAACTACCTTTTTTTGTAGGTAGTTGTCCAAAAATGTAGTTAATCCACGTTAAATGTATGCCATCGCATAAGATAAGAAAATCTATCAAACCGCATGGCTATGTTGTTTTGTCAATAAAAACAGGATTGTTTGGTTTGAAATTATTTAACAGTATTGATAGATGAAGTGTGCAATTAAAAACGGCTTAAGCCTAGGCTTAAAATGACAAGGCTTAAGCCTAGTCTCAGACTAAAATGTAAATCTGAGCTGTTTCAACTGAAAGAAACTTGCACCGACTGACCTTAAAATACAGTATATCACTGTCTCTGTTTTGTCTCAAGATGCACACCAGTAATGTTTTTTCTAAAGCACGTTTATAAAAATGACTTAAATGTCCTAATTGAACTATGGCCTAATCCTGGCTTAGTCTAAGCCCTGTCTGTGAAACCAGGCCTACAGCTCTTAAGCACACTGCAGGAGATATAAGTCATGAAACCATTTCCTCAGAACTAACTTGACAAGCTGTAGACGTTTGAATTCTGTTCCTTCAGCGCGAGAGATGTTGGCATTAATGAGTTTGATTCCTCAGATAGTTTGGATTAAAGCATCTGCCAAATGTAAATTAGTTCAGGTTCACACAGGAGGAAACACAGATGTAGCTCATCACATTAACTTTGGCTATGTTCCTCTAGTGTTTTGTGCTCATTCTGAACAGGGAGGAGTCTGTTGTTTTATCAACTGAAACCTAAAAGTGTGCGTGCACTGTCTGCCTTTTAAATAAATGCTATCTGGTTTAGTATTTTGTAAAATGATGACTTGTAAACAGTGTAACTTAAGTAGGGTCCCTGTAACTGAACTTTTCTTTGAACAAAATCTGTTGCGCTGTAAAGTGACTCTGCTTTCTCTGGTTCCAGTAATCGTCCAGATAATCACTCTGATCATCTACCCTGTCAAGTTCAACGAGCTGATCTATGAGGGTTATTTCGACTACACCTGGGCATACGGCTTCGGCTGGGGGGCCACCATCCTGATGCTGGGCTGCGGGATCCTCTTCTGCTGTCTTCCTCGCTACGAATTTGAGCTTTCCGGCATGGCCAAGCCCAAATACATCTACACCGCTGCCTGAAACCCCCAAAAACTCCACCCTCTCATAAAGGACAATGTTCAGCCACCCAAGCCTAAATGTCAATGCTCATCGATCTCCAAAAGCATCGTCATCTTCCTAAATGAAACATAGGACCATACTGACTTTGATGAGGGCTGTCAGTGCAGCCAAACTGGTCGATGCCCTTTTGGGGCTAATGCTATTAACGTTTATTTTAATTCATTTTTTTATTTTTATTAATCATTCACAAACAGACTGGCTTTGATGTGTGTGTGTGTGTGTGTGTGTTTATGTCACTCAGCACAGATTGAACTCCACAAAGCATTATTCAAAATCTCTATATCAGGCAGTTTACATTATAGTGTCCATCGCATACTACATGTAAAAATAAAAATTTTTAGTAAGTAATCACATTAATACGATTAAGAAAACAATTAAAAATGCAGGTAGTTTGCTTTGAATTCACACTGTAACGTGAACACTGCGATGTAAAGTCTGACTGAGTTTTGTTATTTGTATGTTTCTTGAACATCTCTACATATCAACATTAAGAAAATATTTTTATGATGTAGCTGTATTTTACATGAATGTCATTCCATGTCAGCCTGTTCTTGTTTTTCACAGTAGCAGCTGTGCATACTTGATTGCACACTTCTCTAAAGTGCTCTTACTGTCAGTGAAGAGTGTGTGTTTTGTGTTTGGCTGGCCAAAGTGAAGTGAATGAAGAGGGTTTTTGTGCACTAATCCTGAGCTTGCTTTTACAATTAAATTGGTGAACAAGTGGATAAAAATACAAAACACAACAACCTGATGTTTTTCTTGAAAGCTTCGAAAATCTTGATGCATTCATGCCGTAAGCAATTAATTTCAATTAGTCAGTTTGATGTGGAAGAAATGTATAAAAAGTACTTTGCTTGTAAACTTTGCAAACTTGTAGGTTTTTTGGAGCATTTTACTAGATTCTAATTAATTCACTTTGTCATTTGCAGTGATATGAATTGTAAATCAATCTTCAATAAAGGGGAGACTTTCTGTTAAGATGCCAATCACAGCTAGTTTTGTGTGTGTGTGTGTGTCTGTGTGTGTGTGCGTGTATCTCTGTGTGTGTGCGTGTATCTCTGTGTGTGTGCGTGTATCTCTGTGTGTGTGCGTGTATCTCTGTGTGTGTGCGTGTATCTCTGTGTGTGTGCGTGTATCTCTGTGTGTGTGCGTGTATCTCTGTGTGTGTGCGTGTATCTCTGTGTGTGTGCGTGTATCTCTGTGTGTGTGCGTGTATCTCTGTGTGTGTGCGTGTATCTCTGTGTGTGTGCGTGTATCTCTGTGTGTGTGCGTGTATCTCTGTGTGTGTGCGTGTATCTCTGTGTGTGTGCGTGTATCTCTGTGTGTGTGCGTGTATCTCTGTGTGTGTGCGTGTATCTCTGTGTGTGTGCGTGTATCTCTGTGTGTGTGCGTGTATCTCTGTGTGTGTGCGTGTATCTCTGTGTGTGTGCGTGTATCTCTGTGTGTGTGCGTGTATCTCTGTGTGTGTGCGTGTATCTCTGTGTGTGTGCGTGTATCTCTGTGTGTGTGCGTGTATCTCTGTGTGTGTGCGTGTATCTCTGTGTGTGTGCGTGTATCTCTGTGTGTGTGCGTGTATCTCTGTGTGTGTGCGTGTATCTCTGTGTGTGTGCGTGTATCTCTGTGTGTGTGCGTGTATCTCTGTGTGTGTGCGTGTATCTCTGTGTGTGTGCGTGTATCTCTGTGTGTGTGCGTGTATCTCTGTGTGTGTGCGTGTATCTCTGTGTGTGTGCGTGTATCTCTGTGTGTGTGCGTGTATCTCTGTGTGTGTGCGTGTATCTCTGTGTGTGTGCGTGTATCTCTGTGTGTGTGCGTGTATCTCTGTGTGTGTGCGTGTATCTCTGTGTGTGTGCGTGTATCTCTGTGTGTGTGCGTGTATCTCTGTGTGTGTGCGTGTATCTCTGTGTGTGTGCGTGTATCTCTGTGTGTGTGCGTGTATCTCTGTGTGTGTGCGTGTATCTCTGTGTGTGTGCGTGTATCTCTGTGTGTGTGCGTGTATCTCTGTGTGTGTGCGTGTATCTCTGTGTGTGTGCGTGTATCTCTGTGTGTGTGCGTGTATCTCTGTGTGTGTGCGTGTATCTCTGTGTGTGTGCGTGTATCTCTGTGTGTGTGCGTGTATCTCTGTGTGTGTGCGTGTATCTCTGTGTGTGTGCGTGTATCTCTGTGTGTGTGCGTGTATCTCTGTGTGTGTGCGTGTATCTCTGTGTGTGTGCGTGTATCTCTGTGTGTGTGTGTCTGTGTGTGTGTGTGTGTGTGCGTGCATGATCTTGCTGCTCTATGAAGAAATCAAAGGTAGTTCTGCCTACTAAGGGACTGAAGCACAGAAAGTGGTCAAGCACGTGATTTGTATCAAAATTTGGCCTAGAAACTTGGTTATTTTGATGAAGAAGGTCTAGAAAGCACTGTGTGAGTGACCATGAGCAAAGATGGCAGATTTCAAATTCAAATGTCCAGGTGGTTGTGCGCCAGCCAAGCATCTGCTATTGAGATGAATGCTAACAGTCCTGTCTAGACCTTCTTAATTGCAATAAATCAAATCAGATCTGCTGCCAAGTAGTTTTGAGCCAGTCACCTGAAACTAAATGCTAAGTGATAAACCACTTTTATCCAGAGGGAAATGACATCATGAGAAAGCTGACTGGATGATGACGCCACTGAAGTCCTAAGAACAGGGAAGTGATGAAACGTAGTAAGGTTTCACAAAATAAAACAGAGCAAATAAAGTGTAATGATATTAATAAAAACAGTATTCTTCCACCAAACAATGTAGCTCCTCAGAAACAGTTGTGGTTCCAACAAAGTGGTTGCCGAGCAACACACAGAAGTAAAGAAAGGGGTGTGTTTGTAGAGTAATTTACAACAGCTTCGAACGCGACTCAACCAATCAGAATCAAGGACCGGAACTCTCCGTTTTATAATCCCATGTTTCTTGCAATAAATAAATAAATAACTTGCTCCGTTTAATTAGAGTAATACATTTTTCGCGGAGTGTGTACGACATTAGCAGGAACTAACAGGACTCTAAACTCTGATTTCTTGCTTTTATAGCCTATATATACTGATCTGTTCATGCATAATGCATCAGTGAATTTTAGGCTAACTGTAAATTGACTTTAAGCCAAGAATTTAAGACCTTTTGAGCCCAGGCTTCTGAATCAGAATTCAGCTATCTAACCTATTCACTCCCAAAATCAACTCATCACATTCAGAGCATGGCAGCAAAACGACATTAAAGGGGTCATATGATGTTGCTAAAAAGAACATTATTTTGTGTATTTGGTGTAATGAAATGTGTTTATGCGGTTTAAGGTTAAAAAAACACATTATTTTCCACATACTGTACATTATTGTTCCTCCTCTATGCCCCGCCTTTCTGAAACGCGTCAATTTTTACAAAGCTCATTGTTCTGAAAAGCGAGGTGTGCTTTTAGTCTTTGCAACTTTACAGATCTTCTTTATGCACCAAGAGCTTGTAACACTCCAAAGAGAAAGGAAAACTTGAAATCGCATCATATGACCCCTTTAACGACGTAACAGCAAACGACGATAATTTGCATGTTTCTCCAGAAAAAAAAAAACTTTGACATTGCTGACAAGAATATGATGTACAAAATAGTATGTATAGTTGCGGTGCCTTGTACACCTTTGTACCTTATAAGTACCAGCATATCAGTACCTAAAATGTACATATTAGTAACTAAATGAAACATATTAGTACCTTTTGAAAAGCTACTGCCCCAGAGACGGGTTTTGTACCTTTATTTCTGAGAGTGGATACCATGCGCGGTCAAATCTGGCCTTTGGTGTGAATCCATAGTTGCTGCTTACAGCTATAATTGTCCTTTCACAATTCAGTTTGAAATGTTCTTTGCTGTAATCCAAAACTACAGCGTACACACAGTGAAATATGACACACAGGCACAATATCAGGCATGTTTTTCTGCTGAAGTTGACACACCTAAATGGGATGACACACCTAAAGAGACACACCTGTTCTGTTATTACACATGTGCCCTTCTCTCTGTCATTGTCTAAACATTGACAGCATCTGGTACATGCATACTGAAGGGAACAGGTTAACTGAGGACAGAACAGCACAGAAAGGAAACCAGCTGAATGTTTATTCCTCAGAGGTTTGAAATACTCTCTCATTAACACAACAAATTTGTACTTCGAGAGCATACTTTGTTTTTCTGCCTGCTATTGTTGTGATATCTGATGTCTAAGCCTGAAAATAAACACTTTACACACTTTTTTTTTTAAAGAAACATGTAAATTAGAAGTTGATACGCTACAAAAAAAAAAAGAATCACTGGGATATTTTTTCAGCCCAACGTTGGTTTTGAGGCTGTATTTGTATGTATGGGTTGGTTGCTAATAACCAGCCGTTCTAGTGTTGATACCACTGCGCTTGTGCGTGTTTCAAAAAGCATCAAGCAACAGATTTAGCTATTTTAAAATTGTATTTGGCAACTTTTGGAAAAGTGACTTAGAAAGCATGCACTTTCACTTTAAATTACACAGAAAGAGGAAACAATGATCTGCCAGGTGAAGGGATACAGCTAGGGATGGAAAATAACAATAGATTAAATTTGCTACCTATTAGATTGTGTTTTATTAGCGTCTACACCTACCACAACACTAAACTTAACTTTACAATAATGCAAAAACAGTCATTGTTGTGCAGCGTGACAAAAATGAGCAATATTGTCAATATCTGTCCGTAGCTGAACCCAGGCGGCCTAGCAGCACACACATCATATGTGAGTTAATTACAGTTATTAAGAAAATACATGAAATGTTTTTGCTTTTTTCAGGATTCTTTGATGAATAAAAGGGTTAAAAAACAGCATTTATTCAAAATAGAAATCTTTTCTAACAATACAAGTCTTTACTATCACTTTTTATCAATTTGACACATTATTGCTTAATAAAAGTATTAGCCTAATTTCTTTCAACAAAGAAAAGAAAAGGAAAAAGAAAGAAAGAAAGAAAATAATAATTACTGACACTAAACTTTTGAACAGGATCGTTTTCTGTGTGTGTGTGTGTGTGTGTGTGTGTGTGTATATATATATATAACTTTTACAAACATATTTCAAATCATATTTTTATGGAAGCCCGTTTCCGCCACTGAATAAAAAACAATAAAAAAGGTTGTTGCGACTTTTTATCTCACAATTCTGACTTTATTTCTCAGAATTGCGTGCTTATATCTCACAATTATGACTTTTTAAATCGCAATTGCGAGTTTATATCACGCAATTATGAGAAAAAAAGTCAGAATTGTGAGATAAAAAGTCGCAATTACCTTTTTTATTCAACAAAGAAAAGAAAAGGAAAAAGAAAGAAAGAAAGAAAATAATAATTACTGACACTAAACTTTTGAACAGGATCGTTTTCTGTGTGTGTGTGTGTGTGTGTGTGTGTGTGTATATATATATATAACTTTTACAAACATATTTCAAATCATATTTTTATGGAAGCCCGTTTCCGCCACTGAATAAAAAACAATAAAAAAGGTTGTTGCGACTTTTTATCTCACAATTCTGACTTTATTTCTCAGAATTGCGTGCTTATATCTCACAATTATGACTTTTTAAATCGCAATTGCGAGTTTATATCACGCAATTATGAGAAAAAAAGTCAGAATTGTGAGATAGTGACTAGACAAAGTCGCAATTACCTTTTTTATTTTTTTATTCAGTGGCGGAAACGGGCTTCCGTATATTTTTGGTGAGACGTCCAGTCAAATATTTTTGAAATTTTTATTAAATGCTTAGAAAACAAGAGATTTTTTTTTTTTTTTAAAAACAAGAGACGTCAGAAGTCAGTTCTACGCAAATGACGCAGTTTTGCGTCGTGGTTACGCAATGACATCATGTTATTTAGCAACTTTTAGTAAGAAATGGACCTGCCTTTAGCAATTTCCCCTGAAAAATAAGTTGGCAGCACTTTATTTATTTATTTATTTATTGAGTGTAGTGTAGTGTATATGAACACACGCACCTCCAAAATTCACTAACACACAGGTGAGTGATTCTTCATGATCAGTTTAAGCTACTGCAATTTAGGTGGCCTATAATATACAGTTATGCGTTATCAGCTTTAGCCCTAATCATACTGAAGATCTACTCATAGGTTCCACTGAAATGGATGATATATGAGGTGTTAACAGCTTCATGTAAAGTGTGGGCGGGCTCGGGCGGTGCTCTACAATAGAGATCGTCCAGGCAAAGACTTTTGTCCTCTGTAGAGGACATTATATTTGAGTGAATTTCTCTGAGACCCTACATGCCACAGTTTAAGTCTGGATGTCCTGTTCGGAGCACATTCAGGGCTTTTTAGGGATATCAAACGTTTGGAGGTTTGATCATAAACACTCCCTCTCCTTGGTCTTTAAATATGACTGATATTGACAGAATGATCGCATTTAGCACTCTTAGGGAAATATGATAATGTTTTGTAATTATCATTTAAATCTGGCTAATTTTCAAATTGTTTGTCGTAAATAATCATCTCAGAAAAATGTTATGGGGTTTCAAATGGGAATATGACTTTTCTAGAGGACAGCAGGACAAACATCATGTTAATCAGGCACAACGAGTCAATAGGGAAAGAAATTATAGATCAATATTCCTATGAAATATGAGATATTCTTATGAAAATGTTGCCAAGTTATTACTCCCATTATTACACTTCTTTTTTTCATTATGGTTTGCCCCAAGAACACATTAATATGCAAATTAGATGCAGTGTATAGATACATTGAATGAAATGGGAATACCAATTTATGGATATTTTACGCACATATTCCATAAAGTACAGTAGTATATCAGATCATTCTGTTATATCTTTCATAACAAAGTTGAGAATCATCTTTGTACAAAGTTAGGCTAAAAATAGCCTGAAAACTGATTGGTGAATGAAAAAAATAAAACATTGTTTTTGCCTATACATGCCTTTTCATGTCTATTTTTTTTTAATAACTTAGTCCTGGCGTGCTCTACAAAGGACATAGAATAAAATATGAATAAAATATCTTTTTTCAAAAATGTTTTTCCTCCATTTGTTTCTTACGCTTCAACCCATGTAATGACATAAAAAAACAACAAAATTCACAACTTTTTTTTTCTGGTTCTCAGGAGGATATAACAACATTTGCTAGATCAGTGCGCTACATTAAAAAAAAATCAGATTTTATTAGAGAGAATAGAGCCACTCTGCCACCCAAATTAACAGAGACTGGAACGACGCTTTGGAGCATTTTCCCGAAAACTGAGTCTAGTTCTCGGTTGAGTAAAAATGACTTTGACTCGTTTATAAAAACAGCCATTTGACGCTACCTGCTGGAGAAATGATGTAACCTGCAGAAAAGAGTCGCAGAGAAGCGCCAGACTTCAGACTAAAAAAAAATACCCACACGTGGGAAAAAATTAATAAATTAATAAAATACGAAATGTCAACAGCTCCACTATATCATCATACGATTCCAACACATTCCGTGTTTTTGGTCTCTTTCTCTGTCCATTTAATGCTACGACCTGCTGAGATCTTAAAACTAACGAACATTAATTAATGCATGAGACTTCTTCATCATTTTTAGCAAAATGATGCAAAGCAAAAAATTACGAAAGTGACACGTAAGACTTTAAAGGCGTCATATGATGTTGCTAAAAAGAACATTATTTTGTGTATTTGGTGTAATGAAATGTGTTTATGCGGTTTAAGGTAAAAAAACACATTATTTTCCACATACTGTACATTATTGTAGAAGTACATAAAAAGTAGACTAAAAGTATACTTTCCTATTTTTAGTTCAAAAGAAACTTAATAGAACTTTAAAGAAAAAAGAAATCTTAACTTTTATAAAGAATATCTCTTTGGATTTGAGACTTTAAAACTTTTACGCCCTGCCTTCAACAAGCCTTGTCAAACCACTAGGGGGCAGCGCTTCTCACACAAACCCCCCCTCTCTCTCTCTCTCTCTCTCTCTCTCTCTCTCTCTCTCTCTCTCTCTCTCTCTCTGTGTGTCTGGTTCATTACCTGCGGGTGACCAGCAGAAAGCACTCCACTGTTATGTTCCCTTTGGAGAAGCAAACTGCTGCTGTGAGCACAGGGGTGATTTCTGATTTGACTTATCTTATCTTAAAGCTTAAAACTTCAGCAATGAGTAGTAGTGCCACATCCCGTCTCTTGACAGCTATAATACATTGAGAATTTATTTATTTAGTTATTTATTTATTTTAAACATTTTAGATGAATCAATAAAGAGCACTTGCGATACATTAATTTATAAAATTATCACTTTAACCCAATTAAAAAAAATATCAATTTCAAAATTCACCTATTATTTTAGTCTTGTAATATGTTTCTATGACCTAATCAAATTCCAGTTTTTTTGTTTGTTTGTTTTCTGAGTTATTTAAGGGTCTCGGGTTTTCTCAGACCCCAATATGAAAGTTAACAGCTCATTTCTTTTCTTCAACAATTCCAGTAAAATAGATATGTATTTTGAGTTATAGTAGGTTAATAATCAGTTCAGAAGTGATCAGCAGATGTGCCAAAATGTATATGAATTCCATGAAATAAAACAGCTATAAATGTTCAGAATGTTTTGAACGTTGTCACGCAGGTAATTCCATTCACGTCTATTTAATGAAATCAAAGCATTTCACCGTTGTTGGCCATTTGAACATTGTGTGATGGGGGAGTGGGTTTTTGAGTCATGAGTCAAAACATAACTTACTGAAAAGTTACAAAAAAAAAAAAAAACACCTGAAAAAGTGATTTCCCCTTGAATGTTTCCTATACCCCCCACGTCCACTTGATGTTTGATCTGACTTCACTCCGACCCAGGACTGTAGCTTTGCTGGGGGCACCCCCCTGAACTCTAGCTCTGTGGGGCTGCTTAAATCAGAACTACATGATGATGAAATTTACGGGATCCATCCTATAGATCTCTGGTAGAGAATGAGTCAGCTCATGAACTAAGGGCATGACGTGACCATGCAAATCACACCGATTCCCAGTATCAGCCTCTTGGTCGCTAGACACGTGAGAACCTTTCAGTTTTGTTCGCTGAATTTGACATCACACCAAGGCTTTTTGACATGCTCACTCGAAAGAGATGGATGCTGTATAGAAACTTTGATGATACACGGGGAATTTACTTTTTACTATTACGGTTTCATATAAAACTATACAATAACATGTTGAAAAAGCTCTTAATTACAATCACAGAAAGACAGGTATCTGTTAGGTTTTCTGTCATGTTGACAGTCATACGCTACGGTCTTCAGGAAACTTTTCTGGAATGCACCCAGCGTGACAAGATCATCTCGGAACTTTTCCTGTTGTACAAACATGACTCATGGGATCGAATCAGACAGACCAGTGTAAACGAACTGACTTGGAATTCCCTCTGTATTCCACCAGACAACAGCTGCCAGTCAGTCGAGTTTATTACAAATATGTACTGTAGGATCCTTATCATCCTGGTCTTGTTTTGTTTTCCTTTTTCTGGCATGGCAATTTTATTTCAGTTTCAGCCTAACTAATAACACTTGAGGTTCATAATTCGACAGCTATGGAATTATTCATCTTGAATATATGTTGTATGCTTAATAATAATAATGAATAAATAAGCAATAATTCAGTTATTAACGATTCTCCGTGTTATTTGATTAGCAAAATGGAACAGATAGAATCAACAAATTGTAAACATAAAAATATCAGATATTATAATATAAATAAGCAGAATATGGTGTATTTTACTGACAATTTACATCTGGATCAGGTTTCAGTGCATTTCAGTCATTATAAAATACACATTATGATGCTCTTTTAGTGGAAGAAAGCCACTTACTGAATTTGCTTGAAGTTTTAATAAAAATTAAATTTTTCAAATTTGATTATGTAATCATTTTATAAAAGCCGCAAGGCTCAAGGCATGATGCATTATGAATCTAGTTATGACTGAAAGGGTTGTTCATACTCTGTTGCTTTAGGCAGTGTTATATCATTGAGATACTATTATAGTTTTTATTAATATCTTGAATTAGTTTTTATTTTTATATTTCAATTACATTTAATAAAGTAATTTCAATGTTTTGACATTTATATTATTAATATACAGTGGGTACGGAAAGTATTCAGACCCCCTTAAATTTTTCACTCTTTGTTATATTGCAGCCATTTGCTAAAATCATTTAAGTTAATTTTTTTTCCTCATTAATGTACACACAGCACCCCATATTGACAGAAAAACACAGAATTGTTGACATCTTTGCAGATTTATTAAAAAAGAAAAACTGAAAAATGCTCAGTATTTAGTAGAAGCACCCATTTGATCTAATACAGCCATGAGTCTTTTTGGGAAAGATCCAACAAGTTTTTCACACCTGGATTTGGGAATCCTCTGCCATTCCTCCTTGCAGATCCTCTCCAGTTCTATCAGGTTGGATGGTAAACGTTGGTGGACAGCCATTTTTAGGTCTCTCCAGAGATGCTCAATTGGGTTTAAGTCAGGGATCTGGCTGGGCCATTCAAGAACAGTCACAGAGTCGTTGTGAAGCCACTCCTTCGTTATTTTAGCTGTGTGCTTAGGGTCATTGTCTTGTTGGAAGGTAAACCTTAGTTCCAGTCTGAGGTCCTGAGCACTCTGGAGAAGGTTTTCGCCCAGGATATCCCTGTACTTGGCCGCATTCATCTTTCCCTCGATTGCAACCAGTCGTCCTGTCCCTGCAGCTGAAAAACACCCCCACAGCATGATGCTGCCACCACCATGCTTCACTGTTGGGACTGTATTGGACAGGTGCCTGGTTTTCTCCACACATACCACTTAGAATTAAGGCCAAAAAGTTCTATCTTGGTCTCATCAGACCAGAGAATCTTATTTCTCACCATCTTGGAGTCCTTCAGGTGTTTTTTTAGCAAACTCCATGCGGGCTTTCATGTGTCTTGAACTGAGGAGAGGCTTCCGTCGGGCCACTCTGCCATAAAGCCCCGACTGGTGGAGGGCTGCAGTGATGGTTGACTTTCTACAACTTTCTCCCATCTCCCGACTGCATCTCTGGAGCTCAGCCACAGTGATCTTTGGGTTCTTCTTTACCTCTCTCACCAAGGCTCTTCTCCCCCGATAGCTCAGTTTGGCCAGACGGCCAGCTCTAGGAAGGGTTCTGGTCATCCCAAACGTCTTCCATTTAAGGATTATGGAGGCCACTGTGCTCTTAGGAACCTTAAGTGCAACAGAAATTTTTTTGTAACCTTGGCCAGATCTGTGCCTTGCCACAATTCTGTCTCTGAGCTCTTCAGGCAATTCCTTTGACCTCATGATTCTCATTTGCTCTGACATGCACTGTGAGCTGTAAGGTCTTATATAGACAGGTGTGTGGCTTTCCTAATCAAGTCCAATCAGTATAATCAAACACAGCTGGACTCAAATGAAGGTGTAGAACCATCTCAAGGATGATCAGAACAAATGGACAGCACCTGAGTTAAATATATGAGTGTCACAGCAAAGGGTCTGAATACTTAGGACCATGTGATATTTCAGTTTTTCTTTTTTAATAAATCTGCAAAAATGTCAACAAATCTGTGTTTTTCTGTCAATATGGGGTGCTATGTGTACATTAATGAGGAAAAAAAATTAACTTAAATGATTTTAGCAAATGGCTGCAATACAACAAAGAGTGAAAAATTTAAGGGGGTCTGAATACTTTCCGTACCCACTGTAACCTCTAAATATGGTGGTTTTTTTCTGGCGGTATTTTGTGATTTATGGAGCGATTAAAAGAGAGATCCCCTCAGTAAAAGCCTTTAACTCTAATATGTAAAAAAAAAATTGGACCAGGCTTTATGCAATGTTCAGTTTATTATTCTGGAAATATATGCAAATGAGTGCATATTTAATTAGATAATGCAACGTTTGCATATGTGAACATAATGTTACAGAAAACTTAAAGGCTTCATTTGGCCAAAAAATTTAAATTGTCATCATTTCCTTACATCAAGTTGTTCCAAACCTGTATGAGTTTCTTTGTTCTGTTGTGCATATATATATTTACTAAATGACAACTAGCAATAATAAAGTAAGTTTAAGATCTAATTTTAAACTTATTTAAAGTAGCAAAAAAATGTTTTTTATGGTTTAGTTTTAGTTAATTCAAGTATGTTGTTGAATGCTGCTCAGTATATTATTTTATGTTTTCCTGCCCAAAACTTTTAGCACACTGGAAGTGCACTACAACAACAAAAAAAGAATAGATGTGTAGGCTGCACATTTTATGTCTAGCATGTCACTTTGCATAGCATGCTATTTTCAGAGCCGCGTGCTACAGGCTGTGCGTTAACTTCCCGCCCACGCTGCCCCCGCATCACTGAAATGTCACCTCTTCCCCGCACCAAATATCCCCTCCCTCTCTGACACAGGCAGCGATGCACTCTTTCCTTCCCGCTGTGAGTCAGTAGAGCTCTTGAGGGGGTTTGGGGGTTGCCTACTTCTCGAGCAGTTTGACTGTGGGCCACAGAAACGGCTGCGAGTTGACTTTCAGAATCACATTATTAGAAAGAGCCACAAAGTTTTAAGCAGGCAGAAAAGACACAAAGATAGCAATGTTGTAACTCACAACTACAAAACTTCCTGTGACGGAATAGTTTGGTTTAAATGGCACAAAATTCACCTTGGGTTTATGCAAGGTTTTACCGACTTCTAAATTTAGAGTCAGTCAAAAATGATACCAATCTGCTACACACGTATAATACACAATATTAATACATAGATATTAACATACTAAATATATATATAAATATATATATATATATATATAAACTAATTACTGAATGTTGAAGTAACTACAAAATGACGGCTTTATCAAACAACACTGTTTATTTATTTATATATATGCTTCATTAGCAGAGGCCTGTTACAGTATTAATACGTTATGGTATCTGGTCTATCCAATGGTGCACATTTCCTAACCCTCTTCCTGGAAGCAACCGAAGGGTGCAGTTCAGTTCGACTGTAAGTGCCCTGCAAAGTGGACGTCACAGGGTCTTCCAGCATCTTCACTGAGATTGCAGTCTGAAAGGAAACAAACATGAAGGACACTGCCAATAAACAGGAAGTAGTGAGGGAAATTTGGGTGGGTCAGATGCGGGAAATATCCAAAATGTGCACTGTTGATGTACCTCCTGGAACAGGGTTGGAAAACACTGCTTACAGCTTTCTGGTAAACAATCCTGACCCCGATGATAGCACCTTTTGTTTATTCAGCTATGAATAAATCCAGCTTAAGTTAGTTCAAGTTTTGTTCTCATCCGATGGTGTCAGTGCAGTCAAATCGATAATGCAGTATTACAGCAGGTTGATCTAATCCCTTCATTCTTGGAGGTGGGGAGCAACATGGAATTAACATGGGCATCCTGACTGAAATATAGTCTTTAGATTTTACTGTATCAATCCAGTGGCGTGCACTTAATCGCCAATGCTAAACTACCCTTTTGATCCTATCGAGGTGCCCCCGGACCGCGATTTCCACTGAGGGGGATTTCTCCCTGCCCTGCCACTGTATCTATCTGCTGGATCTCTGTGTGGTTTGCCCAGTGCTAAACTATTTCTTGCCAGTCCTGAACTAACTTTTTACCTGAACCATCAGTGGAACCTCGTGGTTTCGAGGCCCGCGTAACCTGAAGTTGTAACCCAAAGGTTGCAGGTTCGAGTCTCAGGTTCGGCAGGAATTGTTGGTGGGGGGGGGGAGTGAATAACCAGCGCTCTCTTCCACCCTCAATACCACTACTGTGGTGAGACTCTTGAGCAAGAACCGAACCCCCAACTGCTCCCCGGGTGCTGCAGCAAAATGGCTGCCCACTGCTCCGGGTGTGTGTACACTACTGTGTGTGTGTGTGTGTGTGTGCACTTGGATGGGTTAAATGCAGAGCACAAATTCCGAGTATGGGTCACTATACTTGGCCACACGTCACTTCACTTTCACAAAGAGATTCCGGAAGCATTCTCACCTGGTGTCTACACACCAGTGTATACCTCTGGGTTCATTCAGTCAGGTGGCAGATACCCGCACAGATGCCCCTGTTGTGGGAAACATTACACAACCACAAACCAATTACACAAACACAAATTACACAAACCAAACATGGGGTGCTCCTTGTAGCACATCAGTGATAGGCCACAGATCTCTCTATTCCTCAAGTTCCTAGTAGGAAGTTCATGGCAGCTTTCCCTCAGGACCGACCTTGTCTTTCAGATTCGGGTGGTTTTGTTTAGCACCCAGATTCAGCTGCAGCTTTGGGTTTGGACCCTGGATCCAACCCTTTTCTAATGGATTGTGAACTTGCAGTTGTTCACACAATTGCCAGGGTTATCTCAACATGGCAAGCCTATACCTTTTGTGGAAACCTTTCCCTTTATGGTGTAGGGACCATGGGATTGATCCTATTCTTTGATATTTTTGTTGCATAAGGGGTTTTCTTGGACTGGCTGGTTTTGCAAGGTCAAATCTGCAGTTTTTCTATAGCAGCTTTGACTACTTTTTCAGAGTAGTATGCAGAAATTTATGAAAAAAGTTTTGTTTCTTTGGCTAATAAACCTCACAGCTAAGCCCATGTCATTTTGTTACTTCTGTCTGTCTGTTGTGGTGAGTTGACAGTGGCGTCTCTAGTGGTTGTCTAGAATTCACCCAACTATAGTTACGTAATTATACTGAACAAAATTATAAACGCAACACTTTTGTTTTTGCCCCCATTTTTCATGAGCTGAACTCAAAGATCTAAATTAGCATTTCCATTCGTGCCTATTGCTTTTTTCTTTTTTTTTTTTCTCTCGCTCCATTTTTTTTTTTCCACAAGTTCATCAAACAACTGTGGTAAGTAAGAATCATTCATCAATCACGGTGAGTAATGGCTTTTTCTCCTGCTA
>NW_015623663.1:430357-442633 GCF_001515625.1 Sinocyclocheilus rhinocerous
GCATTGTGCTGTGTGATAAAACTGTACATTTTAGAGTGGCCTTTTATTGTGGCCAGCCTAAGGCACACCTGTGCAATGATCATGCTGTCTAATCAGCATCTTGATATGCTACACCTGTGAGGTGGATGGATTATCTCGGCAAAGGAGAAGTGCTCACTAACACAGATTTAGACAGATTTGTGAACAATATTTGAGAGAAATAGGCCTTTTGTGTACATAGAAAAAGTCTTAGATCTTTGAGTTCAGCTCATGAAAAATGGGGGCAAAAACAAAAGTGTTGCGTTTATAATTTTGTTCAGTGTAGTTTAGTAACAGCCATTGGCATGGTAACGTTGTTTTTCTACCAACACCAAAACCATTGTTACTTAATTAATACGTAATATACTTACGTATTACTACCTGAAGTACTATTTTTTAAGCACCTTCAAGGGTTTCTTGTTATAACATGTATTTCAAGCTACAATAAAGCAAATAAAAGGTAAACAGACACAAGACAGGTGTTAATGTTTTTCTATTAAAAATAATTTATTCCAGGAGTGGGACCACATATAAATAATTCTTGAAACACATTACAGTTAATATTTGCTGTGAATAAATACCAAACAAAACCCAAAAAAACAAGGCTTTTCATACAATACTCTATATGAAAGGTTGCACAAAATTTCTATCTTGTCATCTATCTTGTTCCTCTAGGTCTATAACTGGAATGTCACTATGTACTGTACGTCAGAAGTACCGTTCCTAATTCCAGAGCAGCTTATTAAGTATTGTGCAAGTTTGTGATGATCTGAACTGACTGAACAGATCCAGTAGTTGACGAGTAGACACTCTTGAATTTATAATTCAACTGCAAACTTTTCTCGTGTGTATCATTTATCCAAAGCACATTTCTATATAGGCCCACATGAATCGAAGCGAAATGTGCTTGCACAATATTGGACTTTAAGGATGGGAATGTTTAACACAGACAGTTAGTTCTTTATAAATGATGCCACAGGAGCTAACGCGATTCTTTCTCGTTGCGTCTGTGCAGATATTGCAGAAATATTCAAATAGAGAATGTCAGTTTGTGCATACTAAATGGACTGAGGCATTGTGTGTTTAAAGGAGAGTAGTGCAACCAAAAGAATGTGGCTGGGCGAGAACGGCAAACGGGGAGTTCACAGATCTAGGAGCGGACACTTCTTACCTGGGTGTGTTTACGTTTGGACTGATTTGTTTTCGCTTGGCTGTTTATCCAGACGGGGATTTCAGCCATCTCATCGTTTTTTCTTGTCAAAATTTTTGACGTTCTCTTTTTGGCACGGCCATTCCCTTCAGCTTAATTTAATTTCATCTGCTCTAGACATCGGGGAGGTGTCAAGTATCTGGTTTTCATTGCACTTAAGGAATTTTTCAGCCACAGAAAAATGAACATATCCATTCAATAGAACAGACCAAGTCATATGAAGTTTAACAAGGCAAGCAAAAGTGAAAAATAGTTTCAAGAGCAAGAAGGACTTGTGACAATGGTAAACAAAAACATTCTCAAAGGCAACAGATCCGTACTGCTTGCAGACATCAAATGGTGCAGCAGGAAATGAAATTCGAGCTCTGCTTAGCAAGCTCTCATTGGCACTTAACCTACATTTTATGAATAAACTATCAAATGCTGTCCTCCGGTGGTTTCTGCATACCCTGTACTTCCAAAAGGCCTGTTGGCTTTCTGCAGGCCACAGTGGCGAAGTACATTGGCTTAGACATATCTTTCAGTTTATTAAACTTTGGTCAAATTTGTTGCTAATCTGAAATCGTTAATTGGTACACTCCTCAATAAACGTCTGCAATTAATTACCCTGTTCAGACGCCACAGCTGTATGACTAGACGTCATTGTGTATCATTAGTTTCTGTATGCTAACATCTCACGACGCCGACGACGGTCCTAAACACATGATACAAATGAGCAAAACTTCATTCGAGAGGTAATCCCCAATTCTACAGCACCACCGGGCTTCTTTAGGTCCTGCCCAATATAGGTGGGGGATTTTGGGCAAAAAGTTCCTCGTGTAAGAGCGTTCACCAGCATGCACGCGAACGTGCGATGAACTGGGCCCTTTTTAACATCGAACTGTTCTGTTAGCCTCGGTAAATCTGCTTGAAGTGGTCACATTCGTTACAGTAGCCTTGTTTGTCTTGGTTGGCGTAGTGGTCGCAGCCCTGCGTCTTGCAGCGCTGTTTGCTTTTCTCTTTGGGCGCCTGGGCTCGCCGACCCTCTCGCTGGCCGCGGCTGAGGCAGTCCGGGCAGAGGTCCGTGCAGCCAGGGGACAGGTTCTTACAGCCGCCGCGCCGACACTGTGCTTGGGTGAGTATCGGAGGTGGACGTGCTTTCGAGGCCCGCTGGACAGAAACAACAGAGTTGGTCAGTGCTTCAGAAGAGCCAAACTAACCCCACAGCAACAAAACAAGGACACTTACTGTGACGAGAGGTGGGGAGTGAGAGCCCCTGCTAGCAGCTTGGTTGAGCCTAGCACTCTGTTCCTTAACAAAGCACTTGTTGCAGTAACCCTCGAGCATGGCCTTTCCCTCGGCGCCGCAGCCCTGACCCCGGCACAGCGGACAGTTCTGAAAGCCCGCCTCGGATGTGTGTCTGGGCTGGACAATAGCAGGGGTGGCCACTGCACAAACAAAAACAGCCAAAAATAATAAATCACACATTTGCTCTTCTGGTTGACTTGTCTATGACTTCATTCCTGTACCCAACAGGACGTGGAGACATTACAACTGACTGCATCTGAAGTGATATTTCTTGTTCATGAGAGAGTTACAAGAAGAATTGAGTGAATGCTGAACAGCTGCACTTACGGTGATTGGTCTGGTAGTCTAGATAGCATATAGTGCAGAATCCCAGCTTCTCTGGCGTCCCAAAGAATTGGCAGCTGGAGCGTTTACACTGCCGTGCAGCGGGCGTCTGCCAGGTGTGGCCGGTGTTGCCAGTGCGCTCCGTCTCCCGATGCAGTGCCCATACTGAGGCCTCGGTTCTAGGCTCCTGCTGCTGGGTGTCCCCCCTCTCGGAAACGGCAGTCCTCTGCATGCAGGGTGGGCAAAGACCATTAAATATCCTAAAGACCTCCTGCCGGCACATAACACATCTCTCGGTGTCCCTTTCTCGTTCTGTCTCCCCCTCCCTTTCCTTCTCTCGCTCCCGGTTGCCTGACGCCCACCAGCCGTGAGAGGGGCCTTGCGGCGGCCCATTAGCAGCCGATCGGTTTTGCCTCGCCGTAAAGCAGCGTTCACACAGCCCGTCATGCTCCACGCTGAGAGTGAACAAGCATCCGGGCGTCTTGCACTTCATGGCATGAGTCTCACTGTAAAGGCTTAGACTGGGGGCCGTAGGGGGCGCGGAACGTGGGCTGGGCAGGACGGAGCGCTCCAGCCTGCCTCGGCTCTCGGGGTCCGAGGACGAGGTTTGGTTTGTGGCGGAAATGGCCTCTGGCTTACAACCCGCCTGTCGCTTTTCGAAGCACTCGTGACAGTGGGGTTGAGTGTCCACCGAGACGTAGAAGGTACAGCGGGGTGTGGCACAACGGATCTCAATGAGAGAGAGTTGGGAGACTGAGAAGGGAGGGGGACGCTGGGATTGGGGGGCCCATAAAGAATCCTTATCCTCCTGCCAGCGCTTATATTCATGGTTGACCAGTTGTAGGTAGTCCTCCATCAGGTTCATGTCCTCAGGTAGGTTGCCTTCATCCAGTCTGTCGGAGGAAGGGTTCAAGATTTAAAAAGGAACACAGTAATGTCCCACAACCTTTTAGGCACTTGTGGTTACATTTAGGAAATGCTGGAAAAGATGTTTTTATCAAAAGTACATGGTACACCAATTAGTACAACTGCACTGAAGCAACCTGGGTTGCTTGGACCAGGCCACGTAAGCAAGAACTAGCTCATACCTGGCTGCAGTGATAATCTGTGTGGGATCGTAGCCCAGGCCAATGACAGGGATTTCTATAAGCATTAGGTAGTCTTTTAGCAACTTCTCCTTCTGTTGCTGCTCCTTTTCTGTCAGAAAGTGCACTCGAAGATCTTCAAACCCACCCCGTCCAGGGTTTATCAACGGCACAGCACGGATCTCTGAATGGGTCACAAACATCAAATATTCAGATACACTGGGCCAAGTAGTAAGAACACATTATAGAGTAGCACAGTGTCCGGCGGCATACCTGGGCCGCTGTCTTTGATTGTGATTAGAGGTGCAAAGTGCTGGGAGTCGTAGCCAAGCACTATGGGATATTTGTAGCATTCTCCTGGAGGCCAATGCAAAGGCAGGTATATGCCCCCGACATTGAGGGGTGAAAAGGAGGAACCAGACTTCATACTTCTAAGTACTTGGTCTGTTGAGAAATAAAAAATTGGTCATATATTATGATCATGTTGATGCACTTTACTTGTGTCCAAATCAGTCAGTGCTCCAATGAATAATTGTTTGTGTAATTCTATTGAAATGCTCCTTATAGAAACATCACTGTATTGGTTACTTACCTGCAATAACAATAATTGGTCTCCGGAGAATATTTGAAAGCACAAAGATGTGAATATCCTCTAATGAGTCAAACTGTAGGCCATTACTGCTGGACACTGGAGAAGCCATTTCTACAATCTTCACCCATTCTTCCTCCCAGTTCTGAGAAACAAGAAACATTGCAAATATTCATGAGTTTTACCCTTGTCATATTGAAAAAAGTTTAATAAGGAGTTAAAGAGGTTCTGAAATCTCTAATGGTAGTACATAGTCACATTTTTATAGCTTTTTATAGCTCTGACTTTTTTAGCTGGCTAGTTTCCGCCACAGAAATGACCATTTTACATGTACCCTGTGAAGGTGGAAGTGCTTACCAAAGTGCTGTATCGCAGGCCAGTCTGAGTGAACTCCTGAGAGTGCAGCAGCTCTGTTTGAAAGCGCATTCTAAAGTTACTAGTGTCTGTTTCCTTCAGCACTGCATAAAGAGCCTTTCGCAACACCAGGTCCGTGTCCTGAACCCCCAGCAGGTATTGAGAAGCTGCGTGGAGCAGGCAGTTCCCATCACCTAAATGAAAGCACACAAACACAAATTACAGCTCAGGAGAGTCGCTAGTGAAGAGCTTGTTCTTGTGGTGCCATCAGGACGTTATTTTCCTCAGGCCCCAGAGTAATTAATCACAAATGGGCTCACTTAGTTTTTGGAACATGAGCAAACATGGCAGCATGCAGATATGCCATTATACATTAGTCGTCCCGAAGGATACCATCTCCTTACATATATATGCATTATAATGCTGGCAGATAGGCTGCAACACATTTCCCTGGGAAGTGCACGGAGAGATCTGATTTTGAAAAAAACTCAGGTCATTGAAGTTCATGAAGGAGACATTCACGGCATTCAGAAAAAGGCTACAAAACTTGCAGTTCCTGTTTAAACGTCATCTAAATTGTCTTAACAGAGAGAGCCTTAGCAACCGGTTGACGTGCATTACAACAACAAAAAATAATACTAAGAAAATGAAAAACTACATATTCAATCTTTGCTTTGTTGTTGCGTACCTAGACAGCAATATCTTTTACACCTAAAGGTTAGTTCAGCCGTATTTTTCCAAGTACAAGATTAAGGATGAGATAGAAGCAATACAGGGGATTTCCACAGAGGTGTTAAAACAGATTAAAGATACCCATTTCATCCGACTGTGTGCATATGGTCACATGTCCTGTTTTAATATCTGCAAAAGCAATGAAATCAACTCCTCAATTACACAAAAAGAAATTTGGACACGTCAGGCTACCTAGCAAAAAAAAAACAAACAAAAAAACAACACTCTCTAGTCTATATACTCCTGTAAATCAATAACTTCACTGTAACCTGTAACTGTAGATCAAAGTAAAGAGAACTCGAACACTCAAAGAGCATGCGCTGCAGAGCTATGTTCATGGCCTAGATTCTGCGTTCCTTCTGATGTTGTGCAACATGTGTGCGCAAATGCATTTGCATGTGTGTGCGCTTGTGTGAAACAGCCTGCGCACAACTGTGAGGAATTTCCCTAGTATGTGATTCTCTGATTAAGCGCCGTAAGGGCTTCACTTCGACTTTTTCTTTCTCTTGTCTCCTCTTGACACCAGAGCCATGATATAAAGCGTCTGGACTTTCCAGAGAGGAGGGGCGACACTCTACAGGAATGCTTGCGCCCGTGCCATTTCTAGAGTCGATAATGGAAGTCTGAACATATGATCTAGTTCCTGTTCTTTAAACCTGCGTAATTGTCTAAAACCATGGGCTGTGCCTGCACCTGCTACCAACACAAAGGCCAAACATTCCCAATTAGAAGAATGTTTAACTGGTCTATAGTTTATGGAAACTATTTGTACAGTGCGTTGTTTTGCTTCTTGTTACACAAGAGAAAGTTTCCATATGACCCTTGAAGCGTAGGGGAACAAAAAACAAAAAACAAATTCTACAACACCTCTAAATCAAACTCTCCTTGACATAAACGAAGAGATCTGAATCTGTATAGCATTACAGGGCCAAACACTTTTAAAGTAGTGATGCTAACTTAATATCTAACTTAACCTCATTTTTCAGAAGCAAAGTAGTTTTTCCAGTAACAAATTTCCAACAAGTTGCGGTTTTAGGTTGCATTGCTTGAGAATGCAGATTTACAGCAGAGTGAGCTTTCATGTGTAGCACTGACAAGTCAGATTCATTTAAGTGAAACAATTCATTTGGTCTTTTAAGTTTCACCAGTTTAAGTCCTGGCACATTAGGTCTCTACACACCATTTAACATATTTTTAAAGATACTTTTTGTAAATAGTTAGCAGTGTAGAATCTTTTTCATGGGGGTACCTTGACTGTATTTAAATACTTTACCATAAATTATGAGAAAACTTGTCATTTGGGAAGTTACGGTTTCAAAGTAGCTTCCCCAACACAATAGAAGAACAGAAAATGAACATAAACCATGGACACAACATACATCTGCTTTACAACCACATTCAGCAACACTGGTCACAGGAGCCAAATGTGGCCTCAAGAAAATTATTAAGCATTGTGCAGATATGGTAATATTGTCCACTTTACTGTTACATTTTCAAATACACTATAGAGGCTCAAGCTGAAACCGAGCAGAGCATGGGCAATTTTAACACTTTTAAAATTAATTTACACAGAAACTATTTAAGCTCAAAGCTCTTGTCAGCAGTCATTATCAATGTCAATTAGAACAATCACAACTCATTAGGGATGTAACGATTAACCGCGAGACGGTTGAAAATCGATTTAAATATGTGACGATTCAAATCGGTTGAGATGCTCAACAAATCGCGATTCATTTAGGGGTAGGAGTTTATATGAATGTATGTCTGAGGGGAACTTACTGTCTTTCGATGGTATTTTTTCTTTTCCTCTTGCCTCTGTATAATGCATATTAAAGTTCATAAGTGCAGCGCTGCTTTGTTTACAGCGGAAACCAAGGAAACGCTTTAAGCGCCACCTGCTGGCAGAGAGTGAATCTGCGTCTCATTCAGCTCGTCTGCTGCTTCTGTTTCATGCAGATATTTTTTATGCATAGTTTCACAAAACTGTCAAATCATTCTGTTGTTGCTTCAAATTTCGAAATTATACAATGTAATTATGATTAAAAACTGCTCATGTTGCATGTATGCAGCATCTTTGTTTGAATCATGATTAAAATGCAGTGGTTGCCTCTAATATAAATCGTGTATTGAATTGAATCGTGAGTTGAGTGAATCGTTACATCCCTACAACTCATATGTTGTGAAACTGTAATAGAGTATAACTGTAATAGTAAAGTGAATAAATATTTGCCGAATACACACTAATAGTAATCAAAACAATGTATTACTGTAGAGCAAACAGTAGACCAGTGCCACAAGCAATGATAATGGGTTCGATTTCCAGGGAATGCATGAACTACTAAAAAAATAAATGTAAAGTTTAAATGCAGTGGAAGTCGCTTTAGATAAAAGTGTCTGTCAAATGCATAAATGTAAATGTACAAAACACACATATTTAGACAAATCCTCCGCTTTAATAGTGATGGCAGATTATTGATCGAACTAGCTGATTAAACTTAAAATCCTAAAGAGACACTTTATAAATGCATAACATTAGTAAAATACAACACCAATCTAAAATCACCCGTTCATGCAAAGATGCGTTTTCTGACCTAGGAAGTTGTTACTTTCATTATTACATTACAGATATTACATTTATTGAGGGGTGCACTTATTCCAGTTCCCCTCTGTATTCGGTTACGGGTCATATCAATGCAATCTGCTTTAAACAGCATGTTCCAGTTTGACGCTTTCATAATCCCATATGATTTAAAACAGGAAATACCCGTTTCACTCTGGTGTCCAGAAAAACTAAAAAAAATTACCAGAATACAAGAATGAGACACTATCCACTACCAGGAACTAGACATGATAATATGACATCTACACATTATACTAACACAACCGTGTAAAATACTGACACTTACAAACAAACAGCACTAGCTTGTATGTGGACTATTTCAGACAAATGCTAATGTAATGAAAAAATAAGATATGTGTAATCTGCGTTTACCTAATTTCAGTTACAGTAACTAGTGACTGTACCATGGAGCAACAATGGCAAGTACAGAGAAGTTTCCCTCGCGGCATTACTCATAAGAGAAGAGCAGTGCGCCCTGACCCTGAGAGAGCAGGAGAAACGTCAGAGCCATAGAGCGCTCACTGTGAGCCCTGCATCACGCCACGGCCCCTCAAATCAAATTGTGCTGGAGAATTAAGGGGGATAGAACATCAGTGTGACAGACAGGGCAGGATTTTCCCGTCTGCCGTGAAGCCCAAGCATTTCAAAAAGCATGTGGTCAACCGGTATGGCTTTTTTTTAACAGCAGAGTACAATGAAGATGTACATAATAATGCCGCCATGAACTGAATACTTATTTAATACAATGAGAGAGGTATCACTTCGGCACAAAAAATGACCAAATAATTGGTATCCTGGCTGATATATATCGGCCTATCATTAGAAGAATTATCTCGAGTCACCGAGCACTTATATAGTGTATCAGACCAATAATGCATCAATAACATAAATCGATACAAATGGTTTAAAAGATCGTCATGGGAGAAAGAATCCAAGTGTTTCTAATGTCAGCGTTTGAGAAGAAAACGAAGCACACAGCGCTCGCACTCACAGAGATCCGCCGTTTCTAGCTGATAAAATCATGGCATAGTTACCGTTGGTCCTCAGCGGCACCAGCTTCTTGACCTCGCGGCACCAGTTCAACCTCTTCTCCTGCTCCAGCGAGCTCTGCATGGCCCGGTCCAAGATGGCGGCCTGGATGACCTCGCGGAAGACCTGCGGGAACTGGCTCATGCGGATCATCTCCAGCGTGTAGCGGTGCATGCTGCGCAGGTGATGGATCAGGCCGCCGCTGGCCGAGGGCTTGACCACATCGTTGGGCACCCGCTCTCTGATTTTCACGGCCTTCAGGAGGTTACTCACAAACAGGAACTTGGGCAGGAAGTTCTGGCCCTGAGACATGGCAGTCTGGAGTGGGGAACCAATCTATCTCTGCGAAAGAAGACATGAAACAAACACACCATTGTCAAAGGCGCTCAACCCACGACCATGTGCTGCAAACAAGAATTTCCCCTCATTTCCCTCCACCCTAAAGGTGAAGAACTGAAAGAAACATCATGGCCGGACTGAAAGTCCATGGTGTATTCCAGTCTCATGGTAAAGGGCTCTTGAGGTCAGACGAGTGAAGGGCGAAGATCTTTATTAGTCCACCCCCACAATGAATTTTCCAAAACTATCAGAGTAGCCAAAATACGGGTTCAGACACGGTGACTGGAACCTGGCGGCGTTAAAATGCCATTGACTGCAGGGGCACCATTTATTTGTCTCAGCTGGCGAGGTTCTTAAGGGACAACTTATTCAGAAAGCCAACGCGACAGCGTTCCCTTAAATACCTCTCGCGAAACGTTCGCAACGTTGTCGTCGTGGAGAAAGCGACGTCCACAGTTTTATTAAACACAAAGCACAACGGGGACAATAGAGACCGATGCGAAAAAAAATTATAATAATAAAATAAATATTGTAACATCAGTTGCTGACGCTCGAATTACGTAACTGACTTGACAGAAGCCCTAGACAATGCAACACTGTAACACTGGAAAGGAAGCGATGTCTCCCCATGGCAACAATAGAACGTTTTCTCCGTTTAATGTCTCTAATCGCTGATAAGTGGCGTCTTCGCAAACAATGGCTGTCAAATCCGTTCAAGTCCGTATCCGTCCGTACGAGGCAGACTGCCGTTTAAGCGCGATACAATACGGGAGAAATCAGCCTCGCTCGGTTTAGGATACAGTCTGGATACGACATTAGAGAGGCGAGGGAACGGGCGGCGATGAATCGCACAACTCTTACCTGTTCAATATGTCCGTATCCACCAACAAAGCCCATAAGATGCTCTGCCTCCACTGCTACTTCACTCAGTCCACTTTAATCGTCCATGGCTCTCTTAGAGGTCCACTGGATTTCACTGCTCGTATGAGACGTGTCCAAAACACGGCGGAGTCTTTACTCTAGTTAAGACAGCCCGATTAAAACCAGTACATAAAAGCCAGTGGGGATTTCCATGAGGTACTTTCCACTTTCACAACCCATTATAAGCGTTCTCCTCGACTCATCCGCCAGGGGGCGCACGCTGGCGTTGTACGCCTACGTTACGTTGGGTTTGCTGACGTAAAGCTCGTACGCATGTTTTGCCACACCCATAGTACTGGTAGTTAGGTGAGATATGGAAACACAACAGTGGAAGTCCCAGTCTGTGCAATTTACACCCATGTATGTATGGTTTAGTTCCATTTGACAGATGTAAAGAATGAATGCGCATTACAAGAAACGCAATAGTCTTAGTCAGTATAGCAGGGTTACATAAGGGCCATCCTACTTGACTTTTTCAATGTAAGGTGATTAAATGAATGCATTTTAATATATGCCGTGCCTTCAGAAAGGAAACAGGGCTGACAGTAACAAAACTGACAGTTCGAGCTTTGTGCTGAAATAACTGAAACTAAAATGCTTCTTATAGAATTTAATGCTTGCATTTCTACAAATATTCACTTTCAATAGTTTGCTATACAAAATCTTGGTAACAGGGCCGATATAGGCATAGTGTGCCTACCAAAAATAAATAAATAAATAAAATAATGCTAGCCTATAGCCTATTCTGTACATTTTGTTTTCATCAAACTGTGTGTATTTGCTAATACAGCAAGGCGAAAAGGAGAAGTTACAGGATTTTTTTTAAATGACCATATTAACATATAATAAACATCAGCATCAAATGTACACTTTATGAGAAAGACGTTTTGTAGAATGACCCATATGTGTACTGGGCAGAAACTTCTGAACACATGATTGATGATAATGATGTGGGAGTAAAGTTTACAACTCAAGATTCAACTCAGCATTCAAGAGAAGCTGATCAGAAGTTCCCATCAGCAAAAGTGCAATAAAGAGTGACTAACATTTCATTTCTTGCGAGGGTCGTTCATTCTATACATTCACTCCACTCAAAAATTCTAGGTAACGCTGGAAAATATCTTTTATTATTAACCTGAACAAACATTTTTACATTATGCTAAACTAGCACTGACCTACTTTCTCGATACTTTTCCATCTTTTGACATGCTCTGAATTCATTGTGCCACTGTATTGTTAGACAGATTTATATTCGTTTAATTAAAACATTACACTCTATAGCGTCCATATCAACTATAGACGACAAAAGATTATATTTCAGCCAAAAAGGGTTTAGAACATATTAAACACATTTTGAAATTAATCTTATATTTTACATAGTTTTAAAGAACTTTTGATGTGTTTTCTGTCCATTGACACCAAGCAGAACCTTCATACACCCACAGAAACTCCCAACCCGATTTCTTTTAAAGGGGTCATATGATGCTGCTAAAAAGAACATTATTTTGTGTATGTGGTGTAATGAAATGTGTTTATGCGGTTTAAGGTTAAAAAAACATTATTTTCCACATACTGTACATTATTGTTTCTCGTCTATGCCCCGCCTTTCTGAAACGCGTCGATTTTTACAAACCTCATTGGTCTGAAAAGCGAGGTATGCTCTGATTGGCCAGCTATCCAGAGCGTTGTGATTGGCCGAATACCTCAAACGCGTGATGGAAATGTTACGCCCCTTACCATATTGTGATGCCCTGTCCGGCCAGAGCGA